>NC_056725.1:1184857290-1185032290 GCF_019279795.1 Protopterus annectens | reverse complement strand
AACTGCTTGTAACAAAGAATTGTACCTCTCAACCAGTGAATAATACCTCAGATATCTTGCTACAATCTGGTTATTTACATAATCACTCTAAAAATTTAAGCAGTATGCTTATAGCCATAATTTTTACTAAAAATAAATACACTAAAGAATCTGAGGCATGTAAATAAAGACTTTAAAATAAATATTTTAAATTATAAGGTATATCTGCATAACCCTATTTGCACATGGTATGTTCCTAAAACTGTTGTTACCCTTGTATATTCTATAAACTCCCTTTCAACATGCACATTTGCAACTTCCACTACCTTTCTTCTAGTTACAGTTTGCAATACGGCTTTCTTCTAGTTACAGTACATGATACCTCACCACCTCTCCTTTCTACCTCTCACATGCTCTGTCTTTTGGCCTAATTGCTAGCTTCATATTCAGATGTAGCAATGGTAACCTTTTGCTTCTTCCTTAGATCCCTTACCATTGTCACAAGTATTCCACGTATGACCCTTGTCTTTATCCGTCAGTTAGTTCTCAGTCTTCTGACTCACCTTTAACCCTCTCCCTCCCTTCAGCGTAATACATTCCACTAAACTTCCACAGCATTATCTTTGACTTTGCATTTTTCCCTTTCCTCCTTCACTCTCCAAAACCAAACAATGGCATGATCAACCTTGGCTAATTATGTTTTCACCACAGCACCAATGACCCCTTCTGCCTCATTTAGGATTATATCTAGATCTCTAACCTTTTTTGTATAGTCTTGCACCAGTTGGCTGAATGCCTATTGGTCAAGGAACTCATTCAGCTCCAACTTCATTTTTAGTCCAAAGCTGGAAATCTCATAGTTTTCTCCTGGAAGGTTTTGCTCCACATAAGTATTTACGCCATCTTCCTACACCACTCTATTATTCTCTAAATCAAACTCTCATCCTACACTGTTAATATGTCTGTCTGAAAGATGACATCCTAGATCTGCCACCACTCCCACCATTTCCCATATACTAACTATTATATCACTAAGCATTGTTTCAGCACCTGCCTATGACTTTGTTTCATTCATAGGCTGGTATTCCTCATTCCGTTTGATTGTACATTTGGTGATCTTTCTGCAGATTGCTAGTCTATTTTTACCTTTTCCATCCCTTTCCTTTCCTTCTCTCCCTTCCTTTTTATTCCTGAAAAACATCTGTTTAAAACACATTCATCTCCCATGTCCAACTTATACTGACCCACCTCAGACCTTTTCTCCTTTCCTTATTGTTCCAGAACAGAGTCTGCCCAAACACCTGCATGTTCCATCCCCTCTTGTCACTGACCTACCTCCATTACTCCCTCCCTTATTCCTGATCAACCTCTGTCCAAGCACCTCCATGCCCCAGCCCCTCTTTTTTCTGGTCCTTTTCATTCCTCCCTTTGTTTTTATGCCTAAATAACCTCTGTCCAAGCACCATCATATACCATCTCCTCTTGTTACTGGCCCACCTCCATCCCTCCCTCTTTCCATACTATTCCTGAATAACCTCTGTCCAAGCACCTTCCTGTCCCATTTCCTTTTGTTCCTGACAAACCCTCAGTACCCTTTTCTTATTACTCTAGAGCAGCTTCTGTTAAGACACCTCCATGCCCATCCCCCTCTTGTCACTGGCCCAGGTTGCTGTGATATCAGCAATGTGCCTCTCAGCCTTTTGTGTCAGTGCTGCAGCTCCCCCTTATTACTACAGTACTTCTTGCATTTTTAATTAATGTTCCTGTGACTCTTCTTGCTTTCTTCTGTAATATTCTGTGACATTCTGTGACTGCAATATCTTCTTCTGCCTACATATGAATTTTGACTCATGAGACCTCTTCCTTCCACCAGTAAAAAATACCAGAACACATTATAGCCAATGCGACCAGTTTACTATTTGACATATACAACATGTTGGCATGAAAGATATCATCGGGCATCAAACCAAGTATAAATAATCCACTTCATAAACCAGCATAACTGCCACTTCAAGGTTCCATTAATCTGAATAGATCTCCAGACCAGTTAGCATGTCAGACCACTCACACTGGGTATGTCTGTCTCCATTTAAAACTGAGTGGCTTACCCTCTGTGCCCCTTGGCCAACCTGGCCACAGGCTAATTGCAGCATTCTAAACCACTGGGTGTCACACTTCTGGCCTTATACTGGCCCACAAAAAGAAGAGGAAAATGATAAAAAGAGGAGAGATCCTTGTAGTGGCCACCCTGTAGATGACAGTGGGAGGGGAGGGAGCAGGGTTCGAGTCGCTACACCAAAAGACTGCTGGTGTACAATCATGATCCAGCATTGAGTACCAACACCACCCCTTTTTGATTAGGAATTACTATCTCCTTGTCCCCTTGTGGTGTGTGGACAACTGGGTCTGCATCATAAACTCTACTTCTGCTAGGTTTATCACCTGTCCCACTTTGCGAGGGACAGTCCTTCTTTGGGCAGTTGTGTCCTGCAAAAAAATTGTAAAAATGGCAAATGTCCTGAGATTTTAGGACAAAATTATTTATTTATTTTTATTTATTTTATTTTATTTATTTTACATTTGTTGACCGGGAAAGTCCGACTGGAGCGAGGTCCATTTACAGCGGAGTCCCGGGGAGAAAAGCTCCACTATTGTACTATATGTTCAGTGATAATATATGCAATACTAGATATTATTTACAATACAAGATATTACATGCAAGAAAAACATGATTAAAGTGATTTGTTCAAAACTAATGAAAGGATTACATTGTAACAATACAATCATCAGATACATCACATATGCCAGTATAAACAGACAATATTTTTGCTGAGCAGGTTTGAGTGTGAGCACAGGAAGGCCCTGTATGGCAGTTTTGAGGGGAAGTTAGTACTGTAATATAGAAATAGTAAGCAGAATATAGAGTAAGGTAGGAAGTATTTGAGGAGAGCAGGGAAGCATTTATGTGATGCAAGGACAGAGCCAGGAATGCAAGAGGTGTGATTTGAGTGATTTTTTGAAGAGTGTGATAGAAGTTGCTGAGGAAATATTCTGGGGGAGGTTATTCCATATCTTTGCTATGGTATGAGCAAAAAGAGCTTTACCTGCAGTGTTGTTGGCTTGAGTTATATGCAGAAGGGTTTTGTTGGATGAGCGGAGTGGACGGTTTGCTGAGTATTGGTTAAGTAGTTGGTTCAGGGCAGGAGTCTTGTGGGGATTCTTTAGGATGTTATAGGTGAGGACAAGTTGATGGTAACTAATTAAATGAGGAAGTTCTAACCAATGTAGCTCTTTTAGAGCAATGCAATGATGGCTACGAAAAGCAGAGTTATTGGCGAATTTAGCAATCTTATTGTAACATAACTCTAGTTTGTTCATGTCTGCTTTCCTAATGTGGGTTAGGATTGGAGATGCATACATTAGGGTAGATAGAAGGTGGGTTTGGGCTAGGGTGATTCGTGCTTGGTCTGTTAGGAAGTGTTTGTGTTTATACAGTGTTCCTAATTTTTATGTACTTTCTTAATGGTTTGAGAGATATGGACATCGAAGTGAAGATCTTTATCTATTTCAATGCCAAGGAGTTTTGTATGGAGGGAGGGGGAAATTGTGGTGCCATTTTTGGAAGTGATAGTGAAAAAAGGGGTGTGGGTTTGTATTTGGTTGGGGTGAATAGTAGTAGTTTTGTCTTGTTGGGTTAAGAATCAGTTGGATATCAGTAATCCATTTTTCCGTGGCTGAAGGATTCCTGCAAGGTTTTGAAGAGTGGTAAGGGATGGGGCTGGGCAGATTAAGGTGGAGTCATCAGCATACTGTATGAGTGATGCATGCAGTGTGGAGGTGTGTAGTCTGTTGGTGAAAATAGTGAATAGTAATGGGCCTAGTATTGAGCCTTGTGGAACACCTATGGTGGATGATAGTAAAGGTGATAGTGCTCCTTGCCAATTGACTGATTGTTTCCTATCAGAGAGATAGTTTTTGAACCAAGCAGTTGTAGAGGGGGCAAAGGATATTGATGATAGCGTGTCTAGTAGTAGGTTATGTGAGACCATGTCAAATGCCTTAAAGAGATCTAAGAATATGGCAGATACAAAGTTGTTGTTATTTCTGAGTTGGTTAACCTGGTTAGTGAAAGACAGAAGAGCAGTGGTTGTACTGTGGTTTGGAAGCCGTGCTGGGTTGAGGAGAGGAGATTATGTGAGGTTAAGAAATGCATCACTTGGGTATGAATACATTTTTCAAGGAGTTTGGACAGGGGGGATAGGATAGCAATGGGGCAGTAGTTTGATAGCTCGTAGGAGTTTCCACCTTTGTGTAGGGGGATAATATGTGATACCTTCCATAGTTGAGGGATGTAGGCTTCTTTGATGGAGCGGTTAATCAGAATTGAGACAGGGTAGGCTAGAGATTCAGCTGCTAGTTTTAGGAAATTAGTGGCAGGCCATCAGCTGCAAGAGTGGTAGGTTTTAGTTTTGAGAGTAGCTTTTGACTATGGAGGTTGGTATGGGAGAGAGAGTAAAAGATGGTATATTCCTATGGTCCTTAGTGGGGGTGGATATAGGGTTATTGCTAGATACTTTTAAGCAATGCAATGTGCTTAGGTTGTTGCCTTTTGCTTTTGTGCATTGTAACAAATTCTCTAGTGAAAACACTGCATGTCTGTCTTGTATATGTATATTTTATACAAGCATGTATGCCCTACCATCCTAGCATGCATCTAACCATTTTCAAAACATAAACATATCATAAAATATATTTATTTTGCACAGATTAACTGTGTATGCAGGAAATTTTTAGTCTTTGTCAGTTCAGCTAATTTATTTCCTTTATCCTGCAACTGCTGTTGAATTTCCAGTAATGTTGCATGGTCTTTCTGACATTTTTTAGTAAGCTGTTCTGCTGAATTTGAAACTCCTATGCACTTTTGAAAAGATGTGTGTATAACTTGTCTAAGCTTCCTGAACTCATTGTGTCTGTCTTTTAGAAGTTTATTACATTTCTTTGTAACAAAATGTACTAGAGTTTCTATCAGTAACTGATTTGACTGTTGTTGCAACTCTGAAATAAACCTTTTACATCTGGTGACAGAACATAACTGTCTAACATTTGAATATAATGTCAGCATATTAACTTTTCTTGTTCTTTACCTTTACAATTTTTGTCTGTACATTCTAACCTTTGATAATGTCATGCCTATTTTATGAATTGTACACACAATAAACATTTTATACCACACATGATTTTATTTCAGATTCCAGTCAAATATTATAATCCATTTGCATAATGCCTTACTATCAAATTGCAATCCATTTGCATAATGCCTTACTATTAACTTGCCTAATAAGGTTTTACATTTGCTATATCTGTATAACATTTATTATGTTATATTATTACTTATGGCATTATCTGTACTGTAACACGAATAATTTTCTTACCAGTCAACAGACAGGCAGATGGCCAAGCTGCTTTACTGTAGATGGTTGAAAAGTTTCGTAGTCACTTGGAAGTTGGTAAGCAAAACTGGCAGATTCAGTCTTACAACTTTGTCTGACTTTCTGGAGAATTTATGGAACTGCTCCACCTTCCTGCAATGCAGTCTCACCGGATTTAGACGTCTATTAAACTGTATTGCTACAAACTGTAATCTGTAGAAATCTGAAGTACTTCACATAATGTTACTGTGCTTTTACAGGAGTGACATTACCCATCAGCCTTGTTTTTGGATACAGGCTAGGAACGTTTCAAAGGATCACCATTGAAAAATTATATTGAGCTGCTTGCTATAGCTGCTTGCTTGGTGGATTTGAAGTCTTCTAAAACACAGTCTTGCTGTGCTGTTTACTGCTGAATCAGAGACACATCATGACTCCATCTGTAGTCTGTTTAAAGCACCAAGCCTTTCAAATTGCACACTGATAAAGAAATATTTTTGCAGCTATAAGCAGTTTACAGATAACTTATTTTATAACAAACCACATAGTCTGTCAGATTTGTAGCATATATTTACAAAGTTTTCCTTCATTACAGATATGAATGATGACTTCTACAAAATACTTTCTGTCTTCCTTCCTTCTTCCATAACTGAATACTACAATAGCTATATTTGCTATCACACAATAGTTTAATCCTCAGTATATTTTTCTGGCCTTCTATGGAAGTCACATAATGTCTGTTTAGATTTTTCTATTCCTTGTTTAAGCACTTTGCTGATGTGAGGATGCTTCTGAAAGGAAACATCTGTTAAGCTGTTCCTACTGGAAAAATACTATGTAATTTATATAAAATGTGTGTTAATAGATATTTGTTCTGCAAACATGAGAAAATCATATAATCCTTGTTCCAATATTGCTTGTTCCATTTCATTTGATGCTGTGAAGAGAAGCCTGTCTGTTATACATATAGTATGAGTGCACATTTTACATTGCTAAACTCTATACATATATTCAAGCAAACTTTTTATTCTATGCTTTATCTTTCAGCATATTTATATTCATAATATCTAACATTGACTTTGCATTTTTCCCTTTCCCTTCACTTCTAAAACATATGCATGTAAGTTTAAATGTGTTCAAATCCTTTGTTCTGCATAAGACCTAATGTTTCGCATTTTGGAATTTGGGATGTAGGCTTCTTTGATGGAGCGGTTAATCAGAATTGAGACAGGGTAGGCTAGAGATTCAGCTGCTAGTTTTAGGAAATTAGTGGGTAGGCCATCAGCTGCAAGAGTGGTAGGTTTTAGTTTTGAGAGTAGCTTTTTGACTATGGAGGTTGGTATGGGAGAGAGAGTAAAAGATGGTATATTCCTATGGTCCTTAGTGGGGGTGGATATAGGGTTATTGCTAGATAGCTGAGTAGATAGTGATAGAATAGAGTCTATGAAATGATGGTTGAATTGAGAGGCTAAGCTGTCATTAGTGGTATTTGTGTTGGGCGCTGCGGTAGTAGTTTTACCAGGTTTTAGAAGGGAGTTAATAGCATGCCAGAACTTTTGGGGTTTTTTAGAATGTTTGTTTTGGAGATTTAGGAAGTAGCTTTGTTTGTCTTTTGGCTTGATTACGAAGTTGTTGATAGTTCTGTCTATTTAAGCTAGTATTGTTCTTTTTCCAGATCTTCCAGGCATTATCTTTGGCTTGTAGTAAGCCTTTTGTGGTCCTAGTCAGCCAAGGGGCATAGTTTACTTTGGTTCTAAGATTTCTAATGGGAGCTACTGTATTCAAAACATTCATAAAAGTACTATTGAATAGTTTAACTGCCTGGTCTAGTTCCAGAGTATGTAATGGCTGCCAATTACATTGTCGTAATATACTACTGAGAATTTGTGGATTTACCTTGTGCTCATTTCTAGTTTCCTTATACAGTATGGGTTTGGCTATGTTTAACTTTTTACGAAGAAGGAAAGTGGGGCAGTGATCGCTGAGTAAGTCAGGTAGACAGCCCGTGAGATAATTTTGACTAGGGAAGTTTACTAAAGTCCAATCAAGAGTTGACTGTTTCTTGGCTTTTTTATCCACTCTGGTAGGTTGTTGAATTAGTTGAGAGAACCCGAATAAGTTAATGTGGTTTGTGGGATTGCTAGAATTACAGGATTGCCAATCTAGATTTAGGTCTCCTAACGGTATGGTTTCTTGTGGCAGGTTGGTTGTAGCCCATTGTAAGATTTCTTCTATTGTTGCTGAGTTATTTCCTGGAGGGATATAACTACAAAGGATGTTAATTCTCTTTTTGTTGTTTAGAGATAGAACTGAGCCTAATGTTTCAGCATTTTGGAATTTGGGAAGTGGGGTTTGCAGAGGCTGGAGGTTGAGTGTGTTTTTAAATAGAATAGCAACTCCGCCTCCCTTTTTAGCATTTCTGTCTAGTCTTAGGATGTTATAGCCTGGTGGAAGAATTATTTCTTATATTTTATGTAATAGTTGCATAAAACAGTTATTCTGTATCTGAAACACCTAAATGTTATAAGAAACAGAATAAGCAACTAAAATGCTACAATAAGAATCTTTCATTTAGGCAAAAAAGTGAAGTTCTGTCCTTTGTACTGGCCATGGGTATGTTTCGGCCTGTAAAATCTGACGTTTGTACCAAAAATGTCCCACTTTGGGCATTTGAAAAGGTGACAACCCTAACTTCTGCAAAAGTTCCCACTTGGCCTTTGTGCTGTTCCTTGTGGTATGTGTGTGTGTGTGTGTGTG
The DNA here is from genome assembly GCF_019279795.1 of Protopterus annectens. Classification (NCBI taxonomy): domain Eukaryota; kingdom Metazoa; phylum Chordata; order Ceratodontiformes; family Protopteridae; genus Protopterus; species Protopterus annectens. The sequence continues at coordinate 1,185,024,125 of NC_056725.1, read as the reverse complement.
TGTGTGTGTGTGTGTGTGTGTGTGTGTGTGTGTGTGTGTGTGTGTGTGTGTGTATGTGTGTGTGCATGTGGATGTGTGCTTATGTGTGTATACAGCTGTGTATGAACTGTGCTACATAATAGACATTTGAGGTAATACTCTACAAGCACTATAACATAAATAAAAATGACAGCATTAAAGATGGTTACATATTAGAGTAAAGGCCTGCATAACCATGCAGTGAAAACTTTCATTAGTCTGGCAATACAAAGCCACAGTCTCTTATTTTGCTATGTGGCACACTGCCAGGTACATGAAAGAGACCAAGGAAAATGCGCACTATGAAGAATATGTGGAAACACTTCCAAAAAGTATGTCAGTTCACTATATGAGATATAGATTTCAATGAATAAACACAAAACAGAGATTAATACATCAACACAAAGCAGGGAGACAATGTATCTCTTCAAGTTACCTGTCAGGGGTACACTGACAGATTTCATTTGATTGTAGACTAGTAATTCTGATGGCCCATTCACATAAAGTGATAGATTAATTCACACAACTTGTTCTGAAGCAATGCAGCATTGCACGTAGGAATAGATGAATAGATGTAGACACAGTAATAAAAGAATGGGCTATAAAAAAATCAGACCTAATAACCATCTAATACAGTCTGAATAACGTGGAGCAGGAACGTCACTTGAGGACATGCAGCTGTTCAACTCTGTTACCACAGTCAGGTCGGAGTATAAACAGAAGCAAAATAGCAGACCCTAACTAAGACATCTGATGCCCTGGCAATTCAATAGACTGGATCCCCCACAATCCAGATTTAAGGACCAAAAGTAAAAGGTATTTTTTTGTCGCTGTTACTAACCCACAAAGCATCTAATTGCAACAGAGAATGCAGTGATGGCATTTATTTATGAAGCTATGCTATTACACATGGCCTTATTAATGAATGCTGTACTATACTTTCTCCTCACCTGTAACTCCTAATCACACCCTTAAACAACTTATGCCCAGAACAGATGTCCCCTTTGAACCACCCTAGTTAAATTTCTGCAAGATAAGCAATTTGTGATATGTGATCTCTACAATATATATATATATAGATATATATATATATATATATATATATATATATATATATATATATATATATACTTGTTGCCATGTGATTGACGCACGTAGATGATCAACAGGCATACAAGATCAACAATTTTTGGGTAGGGGGATTTTCCCTTTTCGTGGGGATTGTGCTGTTTCAGAGTTAATATATTAATATATATATATATATATATATATATATATATATATATATATATATATATAAACATAGCAGGGAATGTGGGGGTAGTCCCCCACATGTGGGGTGCAGAGACCTTGCCTCCGTACCAAAACACTTGTAATTGGTTTGCTCTACTCCAGGGTAATTTGTGCAGCATGCACAGAATGTGTTGGCATTTGTAGTTTTGACATTTTAACATCAGAATTCTGTGTGTGGGCATAGGTGCACAGTCAATCTAGTGCCCTACATCTAAATATATAGATAGACAGATAGATAGATAGATAGATAGATAGATAGACACAGATATCTGTATGTGTTTATTATATGTAAAATTATCTTTCTTTCTCTTTATATATGTATGTAAATAGATATAGATACATAATGTATGCACACACACACACACACACACACACACACACACAAACCTTCAGAAGCAAATGCTCATTTCAGAGAAAATAAGTGTTGGCAAACTCCTGTTTTCACCCTTTTACCAAATAATTGTGTCTGACCTACAAGTTGGTATAGCTAAGGTATGGGGGGTTTGATGAAAAAACAAAGTCCCTGGAGCTGTTCTGGAAACAGACGTCATTCTGCCCTACTTTCCTCAAAATGATAGTTTTTCTTCTTTGTGGCACACTGAAGTATACTAAACTATTTGGCAATGCACACAACATAAAAAACTGACCACATGTATAGTTGAAAACTAAAACAGGCTACACAATATCAACTGCAAAAAAACTAGTTTAATGATAATCAACTAAGAAAATATATTTGTACAATAAAAAGTACTAAGCGATTTCACCCGTACATTATGGTCTTTCTGACATTTTTAGTAAGCTGTTCTGCTGAATTTGAAACTCCTATGCACTTTTGAAAAGATGTGTGTAAACTTGCTAAGCAATATGCGCTTAAGTTAACATTTCTTTCAATTATAGATTCAAACAGATTTGTCATAAATAAACTTTTACACGACAAACATAATGCAACATGAATAATGCATATTTTAACTTTCTGTTCTTTCCTTAAATTTCTGTACTTTACTTTTCTCACCTATTTTAATACACCATAAACATTTTATACCACACATGGATTTTATTTCTCTAGATAATTAGCTTCAAAATATTATAATCCACCTGCATAATGCCCATTTACTATCAAATTGGTAATCCATTTTGCATGGGATGCCTTTACTATTAACTTGCAGGTTCTAATATATAAGGTTTTTTTACATTTGTTAATATGCTGTATATATACATTTATTATATACATATTAATACCTCTATGGCATTCATATTTGTATACAAAAAATACTGGTATCAATTCTTTCTTACCAGTCACCGGACAGGCAGATGGCTGCCGCTTTACTTGTAGGACATGGTTGAAAGTGCTCTGTGAAGTCACTTCTAGAAGTTGGCAAGCAGCAAACTGGCAGATTCAGAATTCACAACTCTGCCTTTGTACCCTTTCTGGAGAATTTATGAACTGCTCCACCTTCCGCAAATTTGCAGTCTCACCGGATTTTAGACGCTGCCTATTAAACTGTATTGCTACAAACCGTTGAAAACTGTAGAAATCTGGAAGTACTCTTCACATAAAAAATGTTACTGTGCTTTCATACAGGAGTGACATTTCACCTATCTTCACTCCCCTTGTTTCCTTTTTGGATACAGAAGCTAGGAACGTCTGTCAAAGCGATCTCCATTGAAAAATTATATTGAGCTGCCTCCCATTTGCTTACTTGCTTGCTGTTTATATTTGAAGTCTCCTCTTTTTAAAACATACAGTCTCTAAGCTTGTGTTGCGCTTATCTGCTGAATCGTAGACACATTCTCATGACTCCATTCTGTAGTCTGTGCTTAAAGCTAAATCAAAGCCTTTCAAATTGCACACTGATAAAGAAATATGCTTTCCTTTGTAAAGCTATAAGCAGAGCTTTACATGTAGATAACTTTATTTTATAACAAACCACACGTAGTCTGTCTGATTTTGTAGGCATATATTTACATGTGTGTTTCTCTTCATTACAGATATATGAAATGATGACTTCTACAAAACACCTACTCTCTGTCCTTCTCTCTCATGTCCTTCTCCTCACATAACTGGAATTACTACAATAGCTATAAGGGTTGTGAGCTCTTAAAGTCACACACACACGCTAGGGTTGTTATTTCCTCAGTATATTTTTCTTGGCCTTCTATGGGAAGTCACATAACGTCAACTTGTTTCTAGATTTTTCTCATTGTCCTTTGCAGTATTTAAGCTACTTTTGCTGGATGTGAGGGATGCTAATTCTGAAAAAGGAAAACATCTTGTATGTTGCTCTTCCTACTGAAAAACATCACGTGATTGCTGAATTTATATAAAATGTGATGTCTTTGTTAATAGACATTTGTTCTGCAAACATGATAGAAAATCATATAACTTTTGGTTCTCCCAATATTGCTTTGTTGAAGCTTTTTCTTTTGATGCTGTGAAGAGAAGCTCGTCTGTTATTATACATATAGTATGAGTGCATACTTTTACATTGCTAAACTCTATACATATATTCAAGCAAATCTTTTTTATTCCTATGCTTTTATCTTTCAGCATATTATATATCATACATATCTAACATTGACTCTTTTGTATTTTTCCCTTTCCTCCTTCTACTTCCAAAACCAAACAATGGCATGATCAACCTTGCTAATTATGTTTTCTTACTCACAAATACCAATGACCCTCTCTGCCTCATTTAGGATTATATCTGGATTCTCTAACTCCTTTTGTATAGTCTTGTGAACCCAGCTATTGGCTGAATGCCTATTGGTCAAGGAACTCATTCAGCTCCAACTTCATTTTTAGTCCAAAGCTGGAAATCTCATAGTTTTCTCCCTGGAAGGTTTTGCTCCACACAAGTATTTACGCCCATCTTCCTACAATTACTCTTACTATTCTCTTCTAAATCAAACTCCTCATCCTACACTGTTAATATGTCTGTCTGAAAGATGACATCCCAGATTCTGCCACTCACCCCACCTACTCCTGGTTATACTGCTACTACACAACTATTATATTGGACCTCAAGTTAATTCAGCACCCGCCTATGACTTTTGTTCTCATTCATAGGCTGGGTATTCCCTCATTCCACTTTGATTGTACATTTGGTGATCTTTTCTGCAGATTGCCAGTCTATTTTTACCCTTTCAATCCCTTTCCTTTCACTACAAGCATTTCGTTCAGCACCTGCCTGTATGACTCTTGTTTCTTATCTATAGGCTGGTATTCCTCATTCCGCTTGATTGTACATTTGGTGATCTTTCTGCAGATTGCTAGTCTATTTTTTACATTTTCCATCCCTTTCCTTTCCTTCTCTCTTCTCTCCCTTCCTTTTATTCCTGAAAACATCTGTTTAAAACATATTCAATCTCCTATGTCCAACTGATACTGACTCACTCCTCAGACTCTTTTTCTCCTTATCATTCCAGAACAGAGTCTGCCCAAACACCTGCATGTTCCATCCCTCTTGTCACTGACTCACTCCCCTCAATTTTCTGCTCCCTCCCTATTCCTGATCAACTCTGTCCAAGCACCTCCATGCCCCAGCCCTCTTTTTCTGGTCGTTTTCATTCCTCCCTTTGTTTTTTATGCCTAAATAATCTCTGTCCAAGCATCATATACCATCACCTCTTGTTACTCACTGGCCCACCCTCCATCCCTCCCTCTTTCCATGGGCTATTCCTGAATAACCTCTCTGTCCAAGCACCTTCCTGTCCCATTTCCTTTGTTCCTGATAAACCCTCAGTACCCTTTTATTATCACTCTAGAGCAGCTTCTGTTAAGACACCTCCATGCCCATCCCTCTGCTCTTGTCACTGGCCCAGGTTGCTGTGATATCAGCAATGTGCCTCCTCAGCCTTTTGTGTCAGTGCTGCAGCTCCCTTATTACTACAGTACTTCTTGCATTTTTAATTAATGTTCCTGTGACTCCTTCTGCTTTCTCTGTAATATTCTGTGACATTCTGTGACTGCAAACATTCTTCTTCGCCTACATATATGAATTTTTGACCATGAGACTCCCTTCCTTCCACCAGTAAAATACCAGAACACATTATAGCCAATGCGACCAGTTTACTATTTGACATATACAACATAAGTTGGCATGAAAGATATCATCGGCATCAAACCAAGTATAAATAATCCAATTTCATAAAACCAGCATAATCTCAAGCCACTGCAAGGTTCCATTAATCTTTGAATAGACCTCCAGGACCAGTTAGCATGTCAGACCACTCACACTGGGTATGCCTTGTCTCCATTTAAACTGAGTGGCTATAACATCTCCTCTGTGCCCCTTGGCCAACCTGGGCACAGGCTAATTGCAGCATTCTAAACCACTGTGTGTCACACCTCTGGCCTTATACTGGCCTCCACGAAAGAAGAGAGGGAAAATGAAAAAAGAAAGAGAGATCCTGTGGCCAATTCTGTAGATGACAGTGAGGGGAGGAGCAGGGGTTCAAATGCTACACCAAAAGACTGCTGGTGTACAATCATGATCCAGCAATGAGTACCAACACCACCCCTGTTTGATTAGGAATTACTATCTCCTTGTCCCCTTGTGGTGTGTGGACAACTGGGTCTGCATCACAAACTCTACTTCTGCTAGGTTTATCACCTGTATATCCTATATCGATTTTAAAAGATGGAACATAAGTAAACCCTTTTTTAAACAGAGTAACATGACTTGGACTAAAAGTAGTGTCAGTGAAATTGTATACATTAAAACTTCCATCTACAATAATAGAACAATGACCTTCATTAATGTCCATATTTGTCTCATTTTCAAGATCTATGTCATTTTGTGTTACTTCTGAACAATCAACATAATTAAAACACACAAAATCACAAAACAAGGCAAACTACACCTGACAATGTGTTAGATTGTTATTTAGAGTCTAGTTTGGACAGCACAAAAGACAGTAATTTTGTGTGTTTTAAAGGGTTTACTTATGTTCCATCTTTTAAAATCGATATAGGAAGGATCTTAATTAATTTAAAACTATACACTAGATTGCTGAATCTGAATATGTTTTTTGCCAACAACAAAGGCATCCAGATGGATAGTAGGAGTTTTACATTACTTCCACAGAATCCCATGATCCACTTATTTGAAAGGTTATGTGAGACCCAGATAAGAAGAGTTTTAAAGAAAGAAAAAATTATATCTGAGAATTTAACTTCAGCTGAAAAATTTTGTCTTAAGGAATTGACCACAACAGACAAATATAGGGTTATGAAACCCGATAAGGGAGGTGGAGTTGTTGTTATGACCAATACTGATTATCTGAACAAAATGACTATGATGTTGAGTGACAAAACGTATGAAAAAGTGTCTAAACATGAGATGTATAGGGCATACACTAAAGTGGAATGGTTACTATATGAATTTTTGATGGACGGAGGAATTAACAAAGAAGAACACGACTACTTAACAGTCGAGTATCCTATTACTCCGTCCATCTTTGGTATCCCTAAGATACATAATGATACCAACAATCCACCATTTAGGCCAATAGTTTCTGCAAAAGGGTCCAAAACCGAGGCTATAGCCTCATTTATAGATATACATTGTAAAGGGACACTAAATCAGTTACCTCATATAGTGAAGGACTCCTGGCATTGCCTAGATAAAGTAAGAGAACATCTTATTGACATCAACCCCGATATGATTATGGTAACCATTGATATAGTTAATTTGTTAACAGTGATACCACACAGACTAGGTCTAGAAATGTTTGAGGCTATCCTTTTGAAATTTAGTGGTATGCAGAGTGAAAAATGTAAACTTTTAGTGGAACTGATGGAAATAGTACTTGAAAACAACTTTGTTTATATTAATGGTGAATACTTTAGACAAAGTACTGGGGTGGCCATGGGTGCCAGATGTGCCCCTATTTACACTAATTTAGTGCTAGCCCTTTGGGAAACACAACACGTTTTTAAATCTAGTTATTGGTCAAACATTGCTTTATACCTGAGGTACCTGGATGATATCCTGATTTTTTGGAAAGGCAACAGAGAACAATTATTGGATTTTATAGATTTTCTCACAACAACATCAACTTTTTTAGATTTTACTAGTAACATTTATGAGAACAATTGTGAATACCTGGATATATTATTTTATATTAGCAATGGTGTGATAGAATCAAATATATTTAGAAAGAAAACGTATTCCAATTCATTTTTGCATTTTGACAGTTGCCATCCGTACTATCAGAAAAATAATTTAATTAAAGGACAGATGGTTAGACTATCACAAATTATAAGTGATGACGCAACCTTTTGTTCGGAGATGGAAAAACTTTCTAATATGTTTATAGACGGGGTCCCTACATGAACTTATTAACAATGTTAGAAACGAGATATATGTAATAAGAAACCATCTATACAAACCTATAATTAAGTTTGGATTTGACAACGTTACAGTCAAGAGCAATGACATGATTAGAAAGGACACTTTTATAATACCTTATAATGAAACATCATTTAAGATAGTTAACATTTTGTGAGAGACTTGGACTAGTGTCTTTATGAACAAGGCTGAATATACAAATATCTTAAGTAGTTGCCCAAGGTTACTTATAGCAGAGGTATGAATCTGAAAGAGCTTTTTGAGACATGTATCAATAAGGATATGTACAAAATGTCCAGGATGAGCAAATGTGGTGCATGTAGGACCTGTAAATTTATCAATTATGGACCATATGTTGCTATACATAATTATGGGAAAACAATTAGATGTCCTGGATACTGTAACTGCAATAGCAAAATGGTTGTATACCTGGCAACCTGTTCATCTTGCTCAGCATACTACTTAGGAAAAACTATTAGGAAGTTAAGGGAACGTATAGTTGAACACATCAGGGATATTAAAAATGAGAAAGGTACGAGTTCCCTATTCACACACAGTCAAAAATGCCAAAATTTTAAGAGATTTTTATTCTTTGTGATAGATAGAATTACACTCAACACCAATAAAGGAGGTGATGACAAGACTTTATTAGAGGCAAAAGAATGCCTATGGCAACTGAGATTAAATGCCAGCACTTTACCAGGTATTAACGAACATATATCCATAGCCAGTATATTAAAATATAAGTCACATTTTATTTAACTGGGACTACAATTAATTCTAGTTTACACAGTCCATCAATTCACGAATAAGTAACTAGTGTATACATTTATTCTTATTTTTAATTATAATTATTGTATTTTTTAAAATTATATATATACTCTACATTTCAACATTTATTCTATTAAGCTATTAATTTACAGTTATTAATTGTAATGCAAAATGTATAGCAATATTCAATATACTTGTTAACTATTTATTTTTGTATTTAACTAACTTAAACTAAGTTTTTGTACAACAAACTATTTTAAGTATTTTTAAGTATTTTAACAAAAAGTTCTATACATGAGGTATTTACAAGTCTTGGTATTCAGAATATATGATTTTTAATTATTTTTTATTATTTATTTATTTACATATACATATATTTTTTAACAATTTCTACATAGTAATATACACAGTGTTTTTGTCAGTATAATATATTTATTCTTTGCTATTGTAGGAATGACATTCCAGCAACTCTTATATGTGTGTGTGTTTTTTAAGAGATTTCATTGTATTGAATTGCTTATTAGGCATTGTGACATAATTTGTAACAACTCATTATTAATTTACCAATCAATATGTTTGGTATATATTTGGAAGTCTGTGATTGAATTCTCTAGTACTCTGATGATGCCCAGAATATGTACGGGTGAAAGCGCTTAGTACTTTTTATTATACAAATATATTTTCTTAGTTGATTATCATTAAACTAGTTTTTTGCAGTTAATACTGTGTAGGCTGTTTTAGTTTTTCTAGTTTTCTACTTTGGATTTTATGTATAGTTGAAAACCCTGCTTAGCAAAACACATTCTATCAACCATTTAAATAAAAGACACTTACATTACCTAACCTCCTACATTTCCATCAGAATCTTACAAATTACATCTTTAAAATGAGAAACACGGTTCCACAAAAGTGGTGAAACTGCACCACGTTCTTTTACCACATACAACATTCATGTACATTAGCACACACAACTCCGATATAACATCTATACAACTAGTATATTTACTTGCAGTGAATCCACCCCACCCCTGTTGTGGGTGGTTTTTCCCCACACCCACTTATTTATGTACATTAACACCACAGCTGCACAACTGCAACAAAAGAGAGAGAGAGAGAGAATTTTATATTTATTTATTTATTTATTTATTTATTTACATTTGTTTACCTGGAAAGTCTGACTGGGGTAGTAGCCCATTTTCAGCAGAGGCCTAGGGAGAAAAACTCCAAAAATTACAAATATATCCTTTGATTAACAAGCATAGGTACATTAAACAGAACAATTCAAGGTGTTAGGAACATTCAGATTACTTAGAGTACAAATTAGACAGTCTTGAGGACCACAAAAGTTGTTAAACAAATAATATTATATTTATCTGTGTCTGTGAGATAATTTTACATATAATACACACACACACATATCTGTGTCAGTCTGTCTATGTATATATTTAAATGTAGGGCACTAGATCAACTTTGCACCTATTTCTACACACAGCTTAATGAGAGTCAGCTATAATTTTATGGGTTCATTCATAGGTGATTATTAGACTAATGGCACAAGACCCTTTACAAGCCTAGCCAATGATACACAGGATATGACAATATCATCGACCAGATTCAATAAAGCCTACACAGTTCATTTACACCATATGCCCATTTTGGATTCAGTAAGCAGCTTTACACAGTGCACAGAGCTGCGCACAGCTGTGCAAACAAGGCAAATACTGTGGCATGCAAATTACAGCATAAGCTGTTGAACCAGATGGTAATCAACCAATCTAAGATGGAGGAGCTATTCAACAAGCTATAAAGCAACTGTGTTGACTCTGTGTTGATTTTTCCTTCAAATTACAAAACTTATTGGAATACAGCCACGGAAAGGAGTTTACACAGAAACAATGTTAGGGACTGTTGTTGCTTTAATTCATGTATATGTACAACAGGCTAAAGTCTATACTGCTGCTGCTGATAATAGACCAAGGCCAAGAATGAGAAAAGTTTTCATACTCCAGGTAACTTATTACAACCTACATGATGTGGAAATTGTAGAGCACTACAGGGTAAATAAAGACACACTACAGGAACTCTGCAACCTCTGTCTTCCTCAACTCAGAACCAGAGCAAACTGAGAGGAACCCATTCCAGTGGAGACAAAGGTATGTGTAGCACTTAGAATCTTAGCTACAGGTACCTTTCAGAGACCAACAGGAGACATGCTGGGGGTGTCACAAGCATCAGTATCCAGGATTCTCCATCAATTCTTGAATGCTATGCTTCATGCTCCAACATGGTATTGACCACATATATTTTCCCCATACTCCTGAGTATAGGGCCAGAAATATGCAGGAGTTAGCACACTACCCTGAAGTATTGGATGTCATAGATTGCACCCATGTAGAAATTAAGGCACCACCCTGGGACCAGGGAAGGCTTGACATAATAAGAAAGGGCTTTCATTCTATTAACTGCCAGGTTGTCTGTAATGCCAAGGGAATCATCTTGAATGTGTGTGGTGGTAACCCTGGCAGTTTCCACGACTCACATATCTGGCACACCTCACAACTGCATCAGATGTTCACTAGGGGGGATATCCCACACAATCATTTTCTGGGAGATGCAGGTTATGAGCTAGAATCATGGCTGATGACACCCATCAGAAATGCACACACACACACACACACACACACACACACACACACACACACACACACACACACACACACACACACACACACACACACACACACACACACACACACACACACACACACACACACACACACACACACACACACACACACACACACACACACACACACACACACACACACACACACACACACACACACACACACACACACATTGAAGAATGTCATAATGAGGTACATGCTCAAACCAGAAATATCATACACCATGTGTTTGGGCTGCTGAAGTTGTGGTTCCGGTGCCTAGATGCATCTGGGGGAGCCCTTCAGTACCATCCATGTACATGTACTGCAATATTCACAGTATGTGCCATGCTACACAACATCATCCTGAGAAAACAGCTTCAGCAGGATCAACAAGGGGGGAGGAGCACACATCCCTCCACCAATGCCAAGATCAATACAGCCACATGCAGGTGAAGAGTCAGAGGGAGAAGCAGCAGCTGCTGTGGTTATAGGCAGACATAGGTGTGCTCAATATGCCCTCGCATTGGCTAAGACACAACACATAACGCACTGTCTCACCACCAAAGGGCCTAAAACCTTCCTCCTACACATACATACATACAGTAACATTGATGCCAGGCATCTCTCTCAACCTTTACCTCCCCATGTATTGGCTGTGTACTGCTTGCATCAGACAGTGTCAACCCTGAACTAAAACTATTGCAGCTGCTGGATTTACAAGGTAAGCACTGAACCTGCAGTGTATTGTGTAATAATATGAATGACTGGCATATCCTTGGTTGTTGAATGGTAGTGTAACCAAGTAAAAGGTGGGAGGTTTGTGCAGAAATGACCTTAACATGTGGCAGCAGGGACTTCTTTGACTTATATGTGCCCATTATTGAGTAATAGGCCTCAGGCATCAAAGATTGACACAGTTATACCTCTCAAAAGAAGTAATGGTCACTGCATGTCCTCACTTTAGCACCATATGTGTGTACTGGAAAACCATTAAAGAGAGAAGTTAGAAAGTAATGATACATTGTGCAATTTCAGACTTCACAATCCTCACAAGATCATTCACAATAAGGTTGAAAAATATTGATGCTATCAACTGTCTAACTTTCTAAGACCAATATAAGTCAACGGTACAATTACCAGTTCAACATCACAAATGCAGATATACTAAGCACTAAGTCAGGTATGCACCCTGAGCATCAGACACAAAGCTTTTGTATTCCTGAATCCGTAAGATACAAAACAGGGATATGGTACAGTTATAATCACTTGCACAGGGTGTTGGGGGGGGCAGAAAGCCTAGGCTGACACAAAAGGTCAGTGAGTGTGTGTTAGCAGGAAAGAGAAGCAGGCAGACACTTGGATAAAGCAACAAATGGCCAGTGAGACAAAAATGAGTTTTAAGCTACACAGCTGAATGATGTAGCTGTTGTGTGCGTGTCTGTAGGTATTCTCCAGGTGAAATTAGTGTTTGAGTGTCTGCACGAACACAGACATGCTATGTGCTAGCTCTACATCCTGGTATGTCAGGCAGGTATGAGCCATGCATGGTAGAGGTGGCAGTTCATCACTGTCATCCCAGATCATGAGAACTGGCTTTGCCAGGAGTTGCACTAGCATGTCCACCCCCATGATCAGATGCACTGTTGCTACCTGAATGTGACTGATGTCTGCTGAATGAGCTCCCCTCACATCTATGCCCAGGACCATGACCCCATGGCCTGCCATGCCTGGGTGTGGACAGCTCACCCACTGATGCAGCAGTGGCAGCACTGCCACTATGGGACCATGATCTGGCATGCTCACGTTGGCTAACAGCAAATAATGTGGCTGACCTACGCCCATGAGGATGTCATACCCCTCACAGCAGACATCCCTTCACAGACTCCACTTGTTCCAATGATTCATTCATCTGATCAATTGAATTGGCAACACTGCAGAGGCAGTCATGCATGTCAGCCTGTGCTATATCTTAAATCCTAAGCATTTTTCTGGAGCACTTACGGGACTGTGCCTGTGCCTCCATGATGGCCCTAAATGCACTTTGAGTAGCACAGGAAGAGACATCTAGATCAGGTGGAGGATAGACAGCAGGCCTCCTCCAAGCACCCCTAGCAAGCATGGCACGTTACCCATACTTTGGCTACTGCCAGAGTCAACAGGTACTGAAGCTGCAGTAACCAGACTTCCCTAATCGGTTGTCTTGCCCTCCACCTGTCCAATATCTGTGGCTCACTGGAATGGGTAGGCATAGGCCTAATGGCTGTGTCTGAAGTTATTTCAAATGATGACTGTATGTCAACCGCAGTGTCAGATTCAACCTGTGCACCCCCAGACTATGACTCTGTTTGGTGACCATCATCATCAGCATCTGCTGATACTCTGACATCAGGTGGTAGAAGTCCCACACTTCCACTTTCAGGATCACCTGTGATAATAAGCAACAAACACAGGAACAGTTAATATCTACACTACTATAGTCTAATATATGCAAACAAAGTAACAGTGCTGTCACTATTAGACAGCACAGCAATACACACAACAGTCCTGACAACATCACACACTAAAATATTTCTTTGAATTGCTCATCAGTACTGACATAAAAATGTTTGACTTACCATATGCAGATGATGGTATCCTCTGTATGTCAGATGGTCCTGGAAGAAGTGAAGCAAAAGGTAAGGACAACATCATCACAATTAACGTAACACAGGGGGTAATACTTTTTCTCCTTTATATGTCTTAACTATGCTTTTACAAGAACTTGGATGACAACTCCAACCTAAGCCCATCTGTAATCAATCAGAATGTTTTCTTAATTGTAGCAATCTTCAATCCCCTCAAAAAATAAAATCTTATGGAATAGAACTAATATATTGATTTAAATTGTTTTACTATACAACAGTATTTAACAACTAAGATACAAAAGCTTACCTGGAAGCTCATACTGGGGCATGCTTGCTGTCCATGAAACAGCAGCACCAATGTCAAGGATATGCTGTTCTGCACTTTTCTGGGAGCTGTCTGGATCTCTGACAGTAGACAGGAACTCTTCATTTGCTGTTAGTGGTGGCTCTGTAGCAGGCCCACCCGGGTACCCATCTAATCACGGCCAACTGCTGCTGCTCCTCTCCTCCATGCAGATGAGATCATGTCAGAGGCCCTATGGTGCACTGGGTCATATGCCCTGCTGTGGCCACTGACTGCATTAATATCTGCGATGATTGCTCAAATCAGCATTCTGCCTGATGTGTCTCCACATCCCCTTTCAAGCAGGAAGGCATCATGTCACCTGAAAGCTTCAACAATGACCTGATTGTCAGAAATAGTGAAGGGTGATTTTTGAGAAGTGAGATGCCTGGGTAGCATAGTCCTAGGTGTCCTAAAAGACAGTAGAAGGATAATGCACATAAGTAACACATAACTACAAAATAACTGTTCCCAGCTAAAACAGAAAAGGTAGGATTTCAGTATTGCCCACTGAAGAAACATAAAACAGTCTAAAGATTTGGAATATGAGCAGCCTGGATACAAAAAGGAGAGTAACAATCACAATATCTCCTTGTTTGTGCCATAAAGGAAATGCAGCTTTACTCCCCATCCCCAAAAGAACAGGCAAATGACACATTTTGCTAACAAACCATCTCTTAAATGCTAAAAATGCTATCAAATGAACTGTTCCTGAAATATGTCTACAGATTTAACACAGATCATTCCATGTAATGCATACAGATAAAAGTGTAAAAGCCTTTGCTAATCAAAAAAAAAAAAATATATATATATATATATATATATATATATATATATATAATATATACATATATATGAAACTATTAAACAGATTCTTCTTAATTACATTTCAGCATATGAAGTATATAGCTGACAAAATGCAAGCATACCTTCTCAAGTTCAGTAATCCTCTGTGCAGATATATCCCAAAGTAACAGCCTCTTTTCTTTGTGCTCCACACATAAACAATTCTCCTCATCTTCAGTTTCCCTAGCTACATGGTTGCCTTTTTCTGGCATAGATACAGGGCTGTCTGCATGGTGAAGATGCAAATGAGGTGTGAAATCATTGGAATTTCTGAATCCCAAATACTTGGCTCCATATAAACATAGTGCAGGCACTCCCTCAGTGTTTATTTTTAATAGATTGCAACTGTGAATGATTACTAGTAGGAGAAAGAAAACACAACAACAATGCAGACTGGCCTATATCCAATGGGTGTGTCAGGTTAGACTTACAAAGTGTTAGATGTAATTTCATCAAGGTTGGAAATATAAGTAAGCATCACACAATTCACAGGTACTGTTCATTAATATTCAACCTCCCCTTCATTTGTTGGCAATTGCATATTATATGATTGCCATTTAATATCCTCACACATTTTAAGGACAATGATATACAATGGTTTACAGACTGCATGGCTAAAATTACTGATTAGATAAGAGAAGAATGACCAACAAACACAGAGAGGTAAGACAGAGCTGCATATTTGCAAGCAACACTCATAACTGGTTGTTTGATCACTTAGAGCAGCAATACATCCCAAAATAATAAAGGTACAAATAACAGTTGCATGGTTTTATATTACTATAGATAATGTTGCAGTTGGTTGTATGCAGAATTATTTCAGTTCCTTGCTCCAAAGCTGTTTGTGTGGCAAAGAGGGATAAGGCACCCTTACTGTGTTCTGAAGGTTCATTTGAGTGAGAGTTCAAATCCAGGACTGTGTAGAAATATGTCATGAGTATTAACATTTTGTAGTGTGTATGTCATAGATTGCTTTTACTCATTTCAATTCCTTTCCCTTTTTTTCTTTTTATTTATTTATTTTTTGGGGGAACCAGTGTTTGCTCAAAGCGCGTCTTAGCGCAAACATGAGAAACAGACAAAATGAATGTTAGATTTGGCTGTGATTATGTCGTTCATGTGAAATGAGGCAGTGTGAAAAGTGGGCTACTTACCCACCCAGGAATCTGACAGAACATTTGCAGAACACCTGCAAACAAGGCATCTGTAAAAGGGCAAAGGTAAAAAACAATATATTGTTGCAATTTTTGTTTTCCATCACTCACCGACATTGCTTAGTGGCATTGTGCGGTGGCTAGCACGGTTCCCCAACACCTGCAGACAGCCAATAACTGAAACTAGATACATCCAGTTAATTCTGTAGGGTACCACACAAACATGCTAAGTGGCTTTGCATGGCAGTTAACACAGAGACCTTAAGAATGATTAAGAAATTAGGGAATGTCATGTGACTAGTCCTGTGGCAGCAGGTGTAAGTGCAGGGCTGGAGTACAGATGGTCCTGAATTCAAGTACAGAGAGTGCAACCTTTTTTTACTATTGTGACAGTGTAGTTTACAGCAATGAACTGAAAAATAGACAAGTGTTATTTCAACATTCTTTTGGCAATAGCTGTAAGTGTAGGACTGCCATACACATGGTCCTGGGTTTTAATACAGGATATTCCATACACTTTTACTGTTGTTAAACTTCCCATTTATATTCACTCTCACTTATAATACTTTATATAGTGGAGCTGATATAAATTATATGTATGCGGGATGAGATGCCATTATTGTGTTTCAGATGTATGACTGGGGGTATACTAATAACTACATTTCTATAAGTATAATTCTGCTATCTGGATTTGCATGGCTTTCATAATTACCTAAGACAAATACATAACTTGATCTATATCTAATAACATTGTTAAGTCACACAGATACATGTGTAACACCTCAAGTTGTCATCTGTATTTATGTATGATTCCTGACTATGTCTGAGCAGCACTTCTTCTGTGGCAAAGATGTAAAATCAATTATGTGGAAGAAAATGTTATGTCCATTATGCCTAGGTTTGAATCCCACAGTGTAAAAATCTATTTTCTCAGTGTATAAAGGCAAAACCAAATGTGTTCGGTCATTACATTTATGCTCCCAGTGCATGCCAGCAAATCTAACTGACCTAAAAGTTACCTTCCAATTTCCAGTTTATATTTCCAGGCTATATCAGTAAACATCCCACAAACTAAGACCAAGCGCCAGATTAACCTTCCAATTTCAATTATTTAATTCCTCCATGCTTGGCACTGCTGTGCTCCATTTAACATCATGTAAATGTGGTTGGCATTGTTGCTTAGGCTTGTGCACTACCAGTAAATGTGATAAATAGAATTGTCAGGAAATCATTCATTTCCATTGCTCTAGTTCAGCTTGTAGACATGGCTGGGACTGAAGAGAAAGGTGCCAAGTTTAGGCCACAGAGATGGTGTGTCTAGGAGTCCAGAATATTTGTTGGACTCTTGATAAAGCACCACAGCCAAAGGCTTATGCAGGGGGACTACTCTGGCTCCCAGTACAAGTCTGAGGAGTGGAATAGTTTGGCGCAGACTGCATCCAGTGTCACTGGTATCCCATGTACTGGACAGCAATGCATGCATCATTTCAATGACCTATGCAGGAGAAAAAGGGATACTTCCAACAGTTGGTTGGATGAGTTTGAGACTGCAGACATCCCATAGCTGTGTAAGAATGACAATAAGAGAGTACTTGTAAGAATTAGAAAGCTAAATAGTGGCAAGATTGGTATGCATAATGCTCTTCTGTTCTTTTCTGTTATTTCCCCAGCTCCTAATGAATATAAGCTCAATTGACAGGCTCATCTTGCTCAATTAGAGAGACTGAGGGAGGCAATAGGTATGCATGCAGTAAGAGAGAAGTATTATTGTAGGTTTAAAAGTTAAAGATAGCATTTTTGGTCTTTTACAGAGCTGTATCAAATTGAGCATGTATATCCCAATTGTAAAAGCTAGTATGCATGCAATAGTCTGTAGCACAGTCAAATTATAAGAGTCCAATATTAGACTGTAATCAGAGGTTGTGGGTACAAATACCACAGTTCTCAACTGCCCTGCTGTAAACTGCAATCTGTATAATTGAAACATCCATATGTGCAATATATACACATTTCAAGGATTACTTTTAGCATTCTGTAGTATAGTGTGCATCTGTTAGGATGTATACTTAAATGTAATACTTCAGGTAAAAGAATTGTATAATTGTGTTAATGCATTATGTCACATATGATGACACTAATTTTATCTCTTTTTTTCCTCTCACCAACCCTTATTTCTCTTTTATTTTCTATTATGTGCCATCAAAATGTATCCAATCAGCTATGTGTACCACATGGCTAAATGCTACACAGCACAGCAAGGTAGGCCAGCCGCACTGGATCATCCTGCCCCTACTCCACTGTCTCCAGCACCAATGCACAGCATGTCTGTGAGCCAACCTGCCAGCACTGCTTTTGCTACCCTGTATACCTGTGCCCTCATGTAGTACTGTCCCATAAGTTGTTGCACTGGCACCTTCCGGGAGCAGTGGCAGAGATGGTGATTTCATCACCCACAGGGATATGTCAGGGATGGTGCATAGGGTCATGCACTGCACCATTGGTAAACACCTATGCCGGCTGGAAAGGCTGCTCTCCCTCATGGTCCATAGGAGGCGAAGATGTCAAGCAAAACATCCACCAGTGTAGTAAGGGGATAGTGATTACAGGCCAGTGGGAGAGGATTTGATTCTCACTGTCTCCAAGATTGATGTCCATGAGCCTGCGTTGTCTCCTCCCTCACCCCAATCATGGTGTCCCTCAACCTTTTGTGTCCATCACCTTCCCTGTTGATTGTCTTGTTCATCTTGTTTGTTTACATTTGGTTCCTTACCTACTCAATTTACATACCCAGACATACCTACATCCCTTATCAGCAGTCATCTCTTACTGAATTAAAAAAATGGGTACCTACACCACAAAAAAAATCATCCCATACATTGATCTCCATTTTGCACACGTGTCTTCTTGACACACTTGTGTCTGTCCAATTGTCTATACAACATGATTACGTTGTTGTCACGCCTCTCTCTAAAGGTGCAAATTCAGCTAATATTCTGCACATATGATCAGTTTTACTGTTGAAGAAATAGATAGCTATGGTTCATTCCTACCACCCTTCTGCACATTCCTGTATTGCTTTCCCTTTGTTCTTTCCCCTGCTTGCTCCCCATTTCACCACTTTCCTATTTACCCCATTTTAACACCTATAATCTGGTCAAAAATTTGAATCACACACACAACGCATAACACACATAATTAGCAGGGAAAGCAATGGATCCCTTCACTTTTTGGCCTCTGTGTTTGCATGGAGTTTTGCATCATGCAGCCAAGCCAAGAGTTGTTCAACATCGGTACAATGCTGTGGTTATTTCCACACAATCTTGCTTAACCCCACTGTGTTATGCCAACACACAGCAACACATATGTTTTTACATTATCACTAATTTTTTAAAAGTATTTAAAAGTCTTACATACACCTAGATTCGAACACACTATCACCTGGGCCCAAAACGAAATGTATTAATGCATTTACACCTTCTATCACAGAGTCGGTTAAGCAGCAGGTGTGTTTCAAAGACTCAATACTATCTCTCAGATTTTAGCAATGCAACTTGAGAGTGCACACTGCTTAGCTAAATGCAAACAGGGAAAGTTCATCTTGCATGTGCAAACACTTTGCCAACTGCTGTGCAAACCAACTGCTCAACATGCTATGGAAAAGTAAATATTATGTATTACTGCTGGTTACTGTCCATTTCCTGTCTATGACATGAAATTACATGTGGAAACATAACAAACTGAAGGCCCTTGTCTAGCAATATGTCACATATTTATGATAGAGCCATGTGTTGCTTCACACCAAGCACTAAACCCTGGGGTCTCAGTACTTTTTTCACACATGTATCACCTACACTACAGAAATTAATATCAAATGTTGTGTGATACACAATGCACATCAGTCTGTTAACATGCAGAACTATAACTATTGACTCTAAAGCCTAAAAAGCCTTATCTGCAAGGCTAGAGAAGGGATCAGCATGGACCTTATCTTCAGGGACATAGGTGACCTTCAACACACTTGACCCAACACATATGGTTTTGTCCAGGGTAGATCTTGCTTATTAAACCTAGTGGACATATTTGATAATGACCCCAAAGACCTGGATGGGGAATAACAGGACATATAGCTATGTTGATTTATCCAAGGGTTTGACACTATTTCCCTTTCAAGTATCATAGAGAAACTCTCACATCTGGGGAGATTACTAGATGGATAGCCAACTGGCTCACCAACAGAATGTACACTGTCAAAGTTGGGGACTGCACCTCCAACACCAGACCACTTACCAGTGGAATACCACAAGGATATGCTCTGGGCCCACAACTGTTTGGAAACTGTTTCTCTGAAGTCCAGGCAAAGGTAGATGGTCTTTGGCTTACCAAGTTTGCAGATGACTGTCAACTGGATGCAGTCATATAGAGTCCCTCAACTATTTTAACATATTACAGAAGGGGATGACACAGAAAAATGACTGGTGCCAAACTCACAGACTGAAACTTAAAGAAAAAAATGCCTCATTTCCCCTTTAGCAATGAAGTACACCTGCTAATTATGATATACATAGCACCCCTCTAAGCTCAAACACAGTGTTGCAAGCCTTGGGAACACATGTTGATAGCAATATACACTTCAATACCTATGTGTCGATAGTGGTGAGACACACATTCTACATTGTGCTTCTCATAAATAAGGTCATCACATCCAAGACCAAGGAGGTCATAGCTCTGCTGTACTCTACCCTTATCAGACCACTAACATAGTACAATGCTTGCTTCTGTACCTCACCAGACACCTGCAGCAAATGGAGAAAACTCAGAGGTTTGTGATTGGGAGAATCCAAGGCCTTCAAAACATGACAAACATGGAAAGACTGAAAGACCTGCCATTTTGCTCAGTATCATGCAGGCTGCCTACAGGTGAACTATGCCTGGTCTACAGAGCAGTCTCAGACCCTGCCCTGTTGGAAATGCTGTACATCTGCAAACCAAATGGGACAAGAATAACTTGCTCCAGGGATCTCGACCTAGTCTGTTACATAAAAAGAACATGCTGAAGAGACAGATATGTTTGTCAGTGATTGCCATTCCTCTGTAATAGTCTTCCACTGCATGTGAAGCAGTGTTCCTCAATAATCCAGTTCAAGAGCAACCTTGCAAACTGAAGGGGTAATTATAAATTCACCAATGGGGTGGAACTTATATCCCTAATGGGCAGGGACAGTCAGTGCTGATCACAAAATTGCTCTGCTAACAACAACCGTCTATCTATGCTCAATAAGGGTATTTCTGTTTTTATACAGCTAGGCTTGTAAATGCCTTAGGGCCATTAGGCTAGTAACCTCCAATGAACATATAAAGATATGAACATATACAGGCCTCCCAACATGTTCTCTCCAACATGCTTTGCTAATGTCATCCACTATAAGTTGACTTGTAGTCTTGTAAAAGTCAGACTTGTGCTGGGTGCTTGAGTAAAGTATTGAACTCTGTAGTCTGTGTACTTAGATAGATAGGGGTTCTGTTGTCACCGCAATCAACTGTGTGTGTATGCGTGTGTGTGTGTGTGTGTGTGTGTGTGTGTGTGTGTGTGTGTGTGTGTGTGTGTGTGTGTGTGTGTGTGTGTGTGTGTGTGTGTGTGTGTGTGTCCAGCCCAAAAAGCAGAAGTGTGTATCCTATAGTTTCTGCTTCAATCCCATGGATTGACAATGTTTTGATACTTGCACATACCTACACATCCATTTCATGTAGGCCTCTCAACATCTTTTCTCCAACAAGCCCTGTTGATATCATTGACTATAAGTTTTCCTGCAGTCTGGTAAAAGTCAGACTTGCACCATGGTGCATGCATAAAGTACAGAGTTTTGTAGTCTGTGTACTTAGGTAAAGTTTCTGTTCTCACTGCAGTCGAGTGTGTGTGTGTGTGTGTGTGTGTGTGTGTGTGTGTGTGTGTGTGTGTGTGTGTGTGTGTGTGTGTGTGTGTCTGTGATTGTGCTCTTGCTTGACATTACAGAGATCCTTTTGCACCATCATGTGGGACACTGTTATTCCAATATTCTCCTCACCAGACACTGCTGATGTCATCAGCTATAAATTGTTGTCTGAGACAGTCCAAGTCAGATTTGAGCTGTGGATCTTGCCTTAAATAGAAGGTTCTGCAGTCTGTGTACTTAGATAAGTCTGGGATCTGTGGGTTTTCACTATTCCCACCAGTGCAGGGTCAGAGACTTGCCTGGAGGACAGGCAGAAGTCACTTCATCCTATACATTCCCAGTAATAGTGACATGGCTTTCAGTCTATCCACATACATCATGGCATGGTTTGTAGGCCCTGTGTTTTCTTGATGAGAAGCACCTGTGGTTTCTCCATCTGCTGCATGTATCTGGTGAGGTACATGCATAAGAGAGCATTATAGTGTTCTGATGAGGTTTGAGTACAGTGCTGTAGTATAATCCTCAAATCTGAATATGATGGCATGACATATGATGTGCACAACACAGGCTTTCAATAACAGTGTGGACACTTGGTGGTTGAAATTCAGATTGCTATCTACATGTGTTCCCAGTGATTGCATCACTGGGTTTCTGCATAGTGGGACTGTCGTCAATGTTGTAATTAGCAGGAAATTCCACTTTGCAGAAGGACAAAATAAAGACAAATCTTTGTATTTGTTTATAGACCATGTGGCTTTATCAGCAATCATTTGTCTGTATTAGCCCCTCCTGCAGTATGTTATCATCATAGGTGGACTCAATGATTCCACCCAGTATGCAAGAATCAGCAAAAGTGGTAAGCCAAAGGCTGTATACTTTTTCAATAATACCTGTGTGGGGGATTGTGTCCAAGCCCTAGGCCAGATCAGGATAGCCACTATGCATTGTCTTACTTTCATCCAGGCCTACCACACAGAATCAATGCACTGTGACAACATCTCAGATTACCTATCACGTGACTCAGCACATACTCCTTCCTGACACAGCTGAATACAAACTTCAACACACTCTCCACATTGGCTATGTTCCTGTAGAAGGGTGTACATCAACATGTATCCATGTGAGTTGGTGGGGGCAGCACCCAATGCATGCACGTATAGACACATTCTGAGTCTCCTCATCGGTAAGGTAGACCAACATTTCATCATGGACCTTTTACTAAATGAACACTAATAAAATCTCAGCTGTGTGCAACAGACCTGTGTGAGCTGTTAATGCTACATCATGTCTATTACATCTGTTAGATGTCCTCAAGGAGATCATCAAGGGCATGCATAATGACAACACTATAATCCTTTTGAACCTGACAAGTCCAGGGCATTTGATACAAATCCACTTGACATACTCACTCACTACAGTCAGATGTGGCCATAAGCACCTATATCACCAAGTGGGGAGACCACGGTATCACATACATGGCATGGAAATATGTTAAAACATGTGAAGTTAAGTATATCTCAGGTCCAGTGATCAGGTCCATATATCAGTGCTGTCTGCTAGGTCCTTTACTGTCCATTATTTAAGTCATAGACATCACAAATGACATACACATCCTGTGTCCAAATAGCTGACTGAAGGATTACAGATTGTGTGCAATCATTGATGCCAACTGTGATATTAGTATAATACAGACAGTATCAACACACATCAAAGATTGCTGCCAGAGCCATGACAACACCTGCAATAACACAAAAAGATGGGGGGATTTGTTACATCAGGAAAACAAACACACAACCCAAGTATAATATAGACATCACACCATATAATCATACCAATAGGTATGTGACCTGTGTCCTGGAGTAGATGGTATGTGGAATGTACACCAGCATGTGGCCACAGTGCTGACTACTACCTTTATGTGTAACACAACTACTGAGTATGTGAAGAACATCTACATCACAGGTCATAATATCTCCATAGTTCATAGCATTCATCAAACCAATAACTGAGTACAATGTACCCTTCTTCATGTACCCCCCTACACATCTTCCAGTGATATGTAACTGAAGTGTACCACCTTTGCCACAGTGAGCTGTCATACATCTTATTGGCCATACCTTGGTATTCTTTTTGTGGCATAAACATTACTGTTTGATGGTGTAGAAGCCCCATTAAGGTGTTACACCAGATGCATGTGTGATACCTGTTCTGGTGATGAACACAGTACATACATAGCTGTTTGATAACATTAATGGCATTGGTAAAATCTGTGACAGTGTGGAGTGTGCCATATATATATATATGTGTGTGTGTGTGTGTGTGTGTGTGTGTTTGTGTGTGTGTGTGTGTGTGTGTGTGTGTGAGTGCCATGCACACCAGTCAACTAGCCTGTATTGATCACAATGTCACATACAGGTATATCAATGCCCTTCCTAATACCTCCAGCTGAGGTTACAGTGTCAGGATGGTGTGCGTGATTACCATCATAAAGTGCAAATGTGTCATAGTAGTTGTTAATAGTTGTACAAGTGTGTTTGTGCAGAACTCTCTCTGATCACTGTAAATCACATATGTTATGCCAGAGACGTTGGATTACTTGTGGTATTAGTCTGAGATTGTCCATAATTCTGCAGCTTCTTCTAATGTTGTCCATGAGCCTTTACCTTTGTCACACTTGCTGGAGACCTCTGCTAAGCTTACACTCATATTCAGGCAAATCAGTTTGCACAGCTTCACAAAATGCACCCTACCCCAAATTATATAACATCATACCTCGCAAACTCTTAGTGCTAGAAATGTGGCAAAGCCTGATAAAATGGGGGAACAGAGGCCCAAAATAGGGACAGATTTTAAATATTGTTTTTATAAACTTAAAAACAGCCTAGAGTAACAGGATTTGTGTTAGCATACATTTTCTGAAGGGTTTGAAGTCTGAAACTCAAATGTATGTCATTATTTAGTGACTTCAATCTTCAGATCATCCCAGTAATTTGCAAGAAAAACAGAAATTTTATGAGGAACAGACCAAAAATATGAGGCCAAAATCTGGACATTCTGTGCAAATCTGCACAGTTGAGAGGTACGTAATAACATCCCTGATAGATGTCCTCTGCATTATTCATGTAAGGATGCTTATCTCACACAGGCATCCACTTTATTGTTATGTCACCTTATGTGACAGTCAAATAATACACATTTTCACTGTGCCATCCGTACTGTGCTATGTGATTGGTGTTGCTGCTACAGCTGTATTCCATTGACACACCCTCATC
Source organism: Protopterus annectens (assembly GCF_019279795.1). Classification (NCBI taxonomy): domain Eukaryota; kingdom Metazoa; phylum Chordata; order Ceratodontiformes; family Protopteridae; genus Protopterus; species Protopterus annectens. The sequence goes on along the minus strand of NC_056725.1, from coordinate 1,184,998,852 downwards.
TGCTGTACCTAAGGTTGTTTCACCTGTCTCCTTTCCCTGTGTTCATTCCTAAAGTTCATCTGTGTGACCTTATTCAATACACACACTTTCCTGAGTGTTTATTTTACATGGCAGTCCGTGTACCCTTACAGAGCATTTGCACAATTTCAGTACAGAATACCAGGAATGGGATTTCACAATATTCTGCACTGTATATACACTGTCGGTACTGTCTTTGGACCATTTAATTAACAGTAATACTTCTGAACAGTCAACATTTTCACAGAATGTCCAGATTTTTGCCTTTATATCGTTTGGTGTGTTCCTTATCAAACTTGTGGTTTTCTGCAATATCACTGGGATTATCTCAGGACTGATGTGACTCAATAATTACATATATTTGATCTTCAGACTTTAAATCCTTCAGAACACATATCTTCACACAAACCCCTGGTTATTCTAGCACATTTCTAAAAAGAATGTCACGTATGTCCCTATTTCTGGGTCATTATCCCCCCATTATATTGGCTTTTGTCCAGATGTCTTGTATTAAGAGATTGAGAGCTATCTGTTAAGTCTTGGTGATCACTGAGGCATTTCACACAAAACCACGGACCTTCAGTGCTCTGATTTAAACAGGATTGCTATTCATGTCCACTTACATGGTTTCCTGGCTGGCAACACTATTGCCAGCCATAAAACCTCACTTATTTATTTTTAAACGTGGTGTGCAGCATGAATATGCAATGAGTGCTGCTGCTCACCATGCATAACTGCGCACACATGTAAACGCAAAGCCTATACAGAGTTTTTGAATCCCAGGATATATCTTAATTCTCCAGATATGGGATGGGTAGTATCAGGATAGTGAGTCTTTGGGTGTTGGAGCCCTGAGTCATTTTACAGATTGCCTCTGTCCATAGGGGAAATGGGTAGTACTCCTGGAGTGAATTTATGGTTCCCCATCCATTTATCCAAGTTCTTTTTAAAGAGAGTGAGGGACAGGCTTTGTTTTATGAAGATGGGAAGTTTATTCCATAGATAAGGCAGTCTTTGGGATAGGAATATGTCTCTCCAGCAAGTTCTGTTATAGTTATAAGTAAAGTTCAGGTCCATGTAATGCGCAACCATCAAATAATTTTTCATGAGAATATGTAGCAATTTCATCAGGGCTGGAGCAAAGATTGCCTTGTAGATCACGCATAAGTCACCTCTCAATAAACAATATGAGATAGAGTATAGTGATAGGGGATTTAGTCAGTCTGCATAAGTCCACAGTTTAGGTTACTGTCTATCTGTGTTCCTAGGTGCCTCACCACTGGGTCTACTTTTAGAGGTGTGCTGACAATATTATAATTTGTAGAGATAGCTGATTTACTGAAGGGTATGATTATACATTTTTTAGCATTTAATCTCAGACTGCAGTTTTGGCACCAGTCATTTGTCATTTTTAGGCTGTTTGTAGGATGTTAACATCATTTGGGGATTTAGTGACTGCTCCCAGCTGACAGTCATTAGCAAAATTGGCCCCCAGCATTGGTCTTCACTTCAGAGAAGTATATACTAAACAGGAAGGGTCACAACTCTGAGCCCTGTGGGACACCACTAGTAATAGGTTTCTTATCGGAAGTGGATTCACCCATCCAAACAACATGAGCCCTGTCAGTCAGTAAGTTTACTATCCATCTAACAATGTAGGTGGTTATAGCTATCAGTTAGTTTGTCTATGATGCCTAAATGGAAGATTGTGTTGAAGGCTTTGGCCAGGTCTAGATAAGTGTTGTGTACCATTTTACCCTCATCCATGGCCCTGGTGACTTTCTTGAATAAGCCCATCAGATTAAGCAGACAAGACCTCCCTTTGACAAAGCAAAATTGGGTCTGGTCCAGTGTTTGGAGATTTCCTATGTCATTATTGATCAGGTCCATGATCATTTTCTCTATGGCTTTGCAGGTCAAGCTTATGCATCTGCACTTCCCTGGGTCATTTGTTACAGTTCTCCATTTCAGGGATAAAACCCATCTGGAAGCTGTGGTTGAAGATATTTTTAGTGGCCCTGATAGTTTCTGTTTTAAGCTATTTAAGAAGTATCCTGGAATGGTGTCTGGACCCATGGAGGTTGTGTTTTTAGATTTAGCTAGCATGGAAAGGACCTGTTCCCTCATAATGACTGGTAGGGGTATAGTTGTAGGTATTTCTTTAGGTGTGGTAGAAGGTGATGGGGGAGAAGTTTGAACTGAATTTATCCGTAGCAGGTTTGCTGTGATTTCAGGCTGGGTGTAAGCATTGCTTTCATGATTAACTCGGCACATCGCTGAGCATTTTCCCTGAGGTTAACTATAATTTAAAAAAAAAGCCTTATGGGTATCTTTCACCTGGGAGGCTATATTTGCCTCCCGGTTTGCTTTGGCAGATTTGATCAGCTCTATAATTTGTTTGTTTATACTTGAGTGTCTTTCTGTACTGTTTTGTTTGTTTCTTCTTGGCTTTAGAGAGGAGCTTTTCCCTTTTGTTGAATAGCCTGTTTATGCTGTGGATCCACCAGTGTGGTTTATTTTTGCTATTATGTTTGACTGAGAGAGGTACTGTCTCCTCTATGCAGCCATGGATGTGGGTGGTTGTACAGTGTTTTTGTGTACAGTTCAGAGTAGGCCTCAGTGTCATCCTGGTTTGGAGGGGCTTGGACGTTTAATATGCTGCCACTTAGTTTGAAGTAATTTGGGTGTGGTGGTACTAGGTTAGTTTTAATACTAAAGGAGATTATTTTGTGGTCAGATCTTACCAGGGATGAGTTCATGAATGGGAGGGAGCAGCATCCTCCCATGTTCATGAGTACTAGGTCTAGGTTGAGGAGCTAACAAGTTGCTCCAGGATGTTTTCACTGACAAAGTCCAAAAACCTCTGAGCAAGTGAATTATGGGTTGTGTTAGCCTCCCATAAGTACGGTGTTAGGCTGAATGTTAAGAGATTCTAGTAGGTTTAGGTAAGAAGTTTGGTTTTCCAGACTCATGTTAGAGGATCTGTAGCTAGAGAGGATATGATAGGGGGTTGCACCTATGGTTAATTGGGCATGGAGCAGCTCAAGTGAGTCAAGTTATTGGACTAGTCTAGCAGTGAACTTGTCTTTTATAAACACTGAGACAACTCTTCCCTTTATTTTATTCTGAGCTAAGGGGGATCAAAATATATGAAAAGCATTGTAGCCTTTGATAACCGGGGTACTTTCCATGGTTCTAAATCATGTTTCTGTGACCGCACATATGTCTGCATTCTCCAGGGTGAAGAGTGCTTCCAGGGAGTACAGTTTTTATTAAAACTACTAGCATTGAGCAGCAGTATTTTTAGGTAGTCATGAATGATTTTTGTTATGCTATAGAGTTTAACAACTTGGCACAGCCTAAAAAGGCACTATGGGGATAGATAACATTTTTGCCAGTATCCAGAAGCCAAGGGATGACAAGTGCAAACCATCTCTGCAAAGCATCATGGTTTGCCAATGATGTCTTCCTATTCCTAGACTGATAGATACTGGCTCCCCTTGTTGTGACAGCAGAAATTAAACCAATTGTTGAAGACATTCATTTTTTGCAGGTACTGTGGTATCATCAATGGTGAAGGTAGGTTGCTACTTAAGGCTCGATTCATACTCGCCTGGGATACATATTCAGAGACCTCCATAATGTCTTTCTTCCTAAAGTCCAGTGAAGTACATCTTAGGTCATTTATACCCACATAGACTATGGCCATGTATGTCATATTGGTACTTGTGATTTAAAGACCTAAGTGCATGTATGATCTGGCAGATCCTGGCTACAGCCTGACAGCTCGCTGTTATCTTCTCTTTGTTTAGCCTGGTAAGAGGGGAATCAATATGTCTTACAATGGAATCCTCAATAACTAGAATGTTTGGCTGTGTTGCTTTATGGGCTTTGAAGCTGGGCTACTGTGATATTCAGAGTTGTGTGTTGTGTGAGGTGCTCTCTTTTGAGTGTGTTCAAGGCCACTGAGAGATGATTTTAGGAGGTTTGGGTAGATCACATGTGAGTTCCTCCACATATGTGGGTCTATTTATTTCTTCCTTAGTGTTGTTAGTGAGTATTTTGGGTGTAACATCAACAACCTGGCTTGCATTTTTTGTGTGTAGGTGATAGCTTATACAAAAATGATATTATGTAGCTACATCTCTCACACACTGTGTTTGTCTGTTCTATAATTAAAGAGATGTCAGTAAACATGAAGCAGTTACTACACTACTTCATGATGCCCATATCCACCAGGCCAGAAACAGAGATGACAGGGAAGAGCCTATATATTAAACTAAATCCTTAGTAGATAGGAAGGAATAGGAGACAGTCACAGAGTCACTGAAAGGTCTAAGTGAGAGTTTTCAGTAGTATACTATTAGATGACCTGCAGTGGTGCTACCTTATGTAAAAAGTGGCAGCTCTTAGATCAGCTATGAACAGTGGGAGATTATGGAGAGTGTTTCTTACAGTGGATTTTAAAACTGGATATGTTTGCTTATATACACATCACAGCCAACCATGTTTGCATGATGCACAAACAAGAAGCTTTTATATCAGCAGGATTAAATACTTTTACACAGTTAAGCCCTCAGGCCAATCAGATAAACACACAATAAGTTTTTCACCAACAGTTCCCAAATCAGATGGATTGAAACAACCCTCTTCTCCCACCAGAGTGCAGAATAAAACCTTCTTAATGTAAAATGAACTGTTTTTTTTGTGCAGTAACACATGCTTTACAACAAAAGGCAGAACTCACACAGTATCAGGAATCCTTGGAATTAATTCACAGACTTCTACAAACACAGAAAAACTTTGCAAAACTTAGAAATACTTTGGCAAACTCATGAGAACTTTAGCAAACTCAGACAGTTTCGTAGTATCAGAGGAGGTTAGAAAATATCAGAATAATGTTAAAACAACCTAAGAGCAGTACTGTAATAAACAGATAGCATTTATGTAACAAGTGCAGGCTGAAAAACACTGATAAATTCAACCACATTAATAGGCATAATTGTTAAATAGCACTGAGAAAGTTAGAGCAAGTGAAAAAAAACTTATATTTGCTTTTTAGGTCCACAGATGGTTTTAGATGCAAATCAAGGTCTTGTAGTCACAGTTGTCTAAACCAAGCACAAGGAATTATGCCAAACACCCTTTCCCTACCAATGCCTCTATTCAGAAAAACTAAGTCTGTCTGTATGTGAAACTAGTTTATTTATTTTTTGCAATCAGTGTGGTTTTACTGTTATTTTTCTATTATAGTTGATTTTGATCATGCAGAAAATTGATATTTTGATTTATCCTTGCTTCTTTTAGATTTACTTAAGTTCTCCGTAAAACCAGACCTCCTTATGGGTACATATCTTATGAAATAAATTAATTAAACATATACAGATATTCTCAATCACTAATTATAATTAGTCTAGTAAATAAAGATCTTCTACTGTAAATAATAAAAGAGTTCATTTTTTTGTTTTCTGCTGATTTTTAGTGTCCAGAGTTATAATATTAATGCTCAAGTTTCTATGTTGACTATTTAGATTATTAATTACTCACTCATTGAGATACATACATACATACATACATACATACATACATACATACACACATACATACATACTTACTCCTTTCTCTGTGACCCAACCTTTTCAGACTAAACCATAGAAACAGGCTTTGGATTCTTCCTTCTCTGACGATGAACCAAATGGGGATTTTGACCACTCTCTTGACTATTCTTTCCAGTTACATTCTCCAGAACAGATATCCTTGGATGAGGGAGACTGTCTCTCTCTCTCTCTCTCCCTCTCCCTCTCTGGATTCCCCCTTGGAAGGACTTCCTTCAGAGAAACATTGCAAAGCATGATGAAGCATTTTGAATGGCAATCTAAACAGGTGGTAGAGTTGCAAAAAAGATACTACAACTTATTAGAGGTGGGCACTCCCGCTCTTCCTCCAGTTCTCCCAGTGATAGATGCTTACCTGGATGCATCTCAATTCATTTCTTCTACACTTTACTGTCAACCTTCTGCTCCATAAGGGCCAAACAGGTTCTACAGCATTCCTGATCAACAAAAGTACCTATACAAAAACCCTGTGGCAGACCCAGCTACAGTATCTTGGGCCTTGGGAGCAAACCTTCCAAGCTGCTTCCTGATACTAATAATCTCACCAATGACAAGGACAGTCAAGCAATGAACAGGTGGGTATGAAAATGTATACTTCCTCCACTCTGGCTTTCAGAGCCATTAACTACCAAACTCAAATGACAAAATATTTACTCCTTATGCTTATGTAGGACCATCACAAATCCCTAGACACCTGAATCAAAACAGCATTTGCAATTCCTAGTGGTCCAGGCTTCCCAAATAGCCATACACAGTATTAGATGCAGCTATGATGCTATGGATGCCTCTTCCAGGGCAGCTGCTGCTGGGTTAATTATCAGGTGGTATACCCTGGCTGCAAGGCCAACCTATTCCTGAATACTTTAAGTCTAAAATTTTAGATTCCCCATTGGATAACAACCTTCTGTTTAGCTCACAAGCTGCCAGCCTTTTCAAGGCATTGCAGAAACAAGGCAAGACAGTGAATGATTGTCATCAGTTTCATCTCCCTACTTGTTCCCAGGTATCACATAAATTATCCAGCAAAATCTACCTCCTTTGCCAAGAGAGATTCTAGGACCCCCTCATAGGCAAAGGAAAATTCCTAAGAAAAGATTCCCAGACAAAACTCAGAGGGATACCCTTGCCAGGAGGCCTCAATTTGGCAGTAGTTCCCAGTGACTATATTTGACCTGCCACCCTGTCCAGCCCCCCTAACCATATTTCCTCTCAAAAAGACTATCTCCCATTCTGGGAAACAATAACATTGGACAAATGGGTCTTAACCATTATCAAGGATGGTTATTCTATGACTTGGGAAAGCAGCCCATTTCCTGGGGAATACCCTACCTCTTCCTAATCAGATCCACCTGCTATGCCTATCATAGAAGATTCACTGGCTCAGAGAACCATAGAAGAGGTCTCCTCAATCTTTTCAGAAAAGGGATTTTACTCAAGGATCTTTTTTGTTTGAACAAAGGAGGGCCAGTGCAGACCTATTCTGGACTTCTCCCAGTTAAACACCTTTTTAGAGTTCCCTCTTTCAAAATGCTGCCCTTACATGCTCTTCTAACCTTCCTGCCTCCACAGGCCTTCCTGGTGTCCTTAGACCCAAAGGATGCTTATCTGCATATTCCTGTTCATCCTTCTTGCAGAAAAAATTCTCATGTTCTTTACCGGCTCATCACATTTTCAGTTTACTGCTTTTCCCTTTGGTCTTTCTACTACTCCAAAGGTTTATAGAGTGTCTGACCTCAGTGGTGGCTTTCTGTCACACTCAGGGCATACAGATCTTCCCTTACCTGGATGACCTCCTACTCTAGGCATTGTCCAGGGCCATCCTTCTTGAACATCTTAATTACACTGTAAGACATTTGACACTCATAGGTTCACTATCAATTACAAAAAAAAAAAAAATCCCAGCTCAATCCCACCCAACACTTTACTTTTCTGGGATGCAGCCTGAAAACATCCACCGTGCATGCCTTTCTTTGTCAGGAGTAGGTCAGCTCCCTAGCCACTGAGTTCTTAATGCTTTCCAATGAGGCTCATTGTTCAGTGAGAGAGGCTCTCAGGCTTCCCTTAACCAGAATGAACATGAGGAAAATTCAGTAGCACCTGAAATCAGTGTGGTCTCAGCTCTCTCGCCCTCTTAAGACCCACAGTGTTCTTCTTCTTTGCATCAAGAATGAACTCCTTTGGTGGAGCAACCAGTTTATGTTCAACCCTGGTGTCCCATTCACCCCAGCCCCACACAACTAAGTTCTGTTTCAGATTCCTCACACAGGGCATGGGGGACTTGCACAGGAGCCCACAAGGTTCAGGGAGACTGGCCTGTGCATGCGGTGAAAGAACACATCAACTTAAAAGAAATGAGGGCACTTCTGCAGGACCTGCAGAACTTATTACATATTTGGAAGCCAGGCACTTGCTGTTGTACATGGTCTACACCATGGTGATGTGGTATGTAAACAAGTAGGGAGGCACAAGATCCTACACCCCTGTGCAGGCTGACATAGGAAGTCACCTTGCTTTCTCCTGAATCTTACACTTACTGTGACATATATTCCCTCTCAGCAGACTATTGGCAGACTGTTTAAGATGGAACGTGGAGGACCCTCACAAATGGACTCTGAACACAGAGGTCTTCAAATCCATCACTCTCAGGTGGGGAACATCTCAGATAAACCTTGTTGTTTCCTCAGAGCATCATATACTCCCACTATTCTGCACAAGGAACCCATCACCTCTATCCTGATGACAGATGTATTTGTCCTTCCAGTGGAAGTTCCTCTATGCATACCCTCCTTTGCCTCTGTTTCACAGGCTCATGCTCAAGGCCCAGAAGGAATCACCAGAAATCATGCTTCTGTCCCTTTCTGACCAAGACAGCAGCTGTTCCCACTCTTGCATTACCTATTAAAGGGAAATTACTGGAGAATCCCTCCACAACCAGGTCTTATCACTCAACAGAAAAGGCAGCTTCTTCATCCTAATCTGACCTCACTCAGCCTCATTCTCTGGATGATAAGATTTTAATCCATAGAAGACACACCTTCTCTGAAAAAGTTGTTCAGGTTCTTCAAGAAGCCAGGAAACTCAACACCAGGAAATCTTACATAGCCAAGTGGAAGAGATTATTAGTCTGGTGCCTTAAGTACAAACTGCAACCCCTTCTCTCAGACATCCCCACTGAACTTCAATACTTGTGTGACTTACTACATTAGGGATTGGTCTTCTCCTCCATTAAGGCTCACTTACATGCCAGTAATGCTTGTTTACCTTTGGAGCCCCTTCTCATATCCAAGACAGAGGTTAAGCTTTTTTCTGAGAGGATTTTTGCAATTTAAACCTCCTAGGAAGAATATCTCTCTACCAGGGGACCTTAATTTTGTTTTTCCCCATTTGAAACAGCTGCTTCTTCCATTCTCAGATTTTGTACTTGGAAAACTGTGCTCCTTCTGGCCCTGACTTCAGCCTGTAGAGTCTCTGAACTCCATGCTGTCATGGTTACCCCCTTTCTCATCTTCCACAAAGATAGGGTAAGCCTTAGACCCAATGCTTCTTTCATGCCAAAAGTGGTTAGTGAGCTAACCCTCAACAAAGCCATCAACCTGCCACCCTTCTTCCCCAATCCCCAAAATAGGGAGTGAACGAATCTTACACTCTTTGGACATTCAAAGGCAATTGAGGTTTTACCTGGGCAAAACTGAAGATATTAGGAAAACTGATCAGTTGTTCACCTCCTACCTGGTCTCCAGGTTAGGACAACCAGTTTCCAAATAAGCTATTGCATGCTGGATCTCAAAGTTTATTTTGTTCTACTACACACATCCTGGAATGACCTTGCCACTTGGCTGAATGCACATTGCACTTGAGCAGTGGCTTCATCTGGTTCCTCTACAAAGAATGGATACCAGGTCCATTTTAGAAGCAGCTACCTGGTCATCTATCCACACCTTGACTAAGCACTACAAGCTAGATGTCTTTTTCAGGTCCAGGCCAGTTTCTGTCAGAATAATTTTGTCTGGCCTCCTGGACTCCTTCACTTTAACCTGCCACCCTTCTTACTCTACAGCTCTGGAAATCACCCATCCATTATGAATACAGCTAAAACACCACTGTGCTGAGGTCATCGTCCAGATGTATGCCCTAGGAAGGTAAATTACTAGTGTCCTGGCCAGACAGTGAGCTATACCCCATCTGTTATGAATATTGCAACACTCATCAGTAGAACATTTACTATTATAGTAAGTTCTTACTTGACTGTGCTTTATTCTAACAACTTTCTATGTATATAACAGCAATGTTTCAAACCTTCCCATGATCTTGAGCATTTGTTCCCCATTATTTTTGTTGTCCAGGATTATTTGAACTAAAAGGTTGAGAACTATGTTTACCTTTCATCTTCCAAACCCAGACTTAGACCCATCCATTTCTAAACCATAGCACCGGCCCACAGAGTGTCTCCACTCCCTGTATCAAACTGCCTTTTAGTTTATGTAGAGGAAATGTGCCTGTCAAGACAATCTCCTATTATCTGAAGGAAATCTTAAACACAGAGACAGACTTTTTGTTTAAAGTCATTTCCTTCATAAAATGCATCTTCATTAACAGTACAGTTTTTTGTTTCAGCATCACAGTGCAGCATAGTTCCCCAAAGACTGTTACAGGTCATAGTACAGGCTAAGAGTAAAGCATTTCATTTTCTCTTAGGTTTTTTAGCAAAAGTGTATATTAGTCTGCAGTGCTGAATGTTTTTTTTTTTTGGAAAGATGGAATCAGTGAATACTGAATTTCCTGAACTTTGCACCTAAGCAACCAGAGACAAAAATGTGTGATGAATAATTTCAGCATCCATAATGGTATCCCTTTTCCTAAAAAATAAAAAGAACAGGTATGTTGATCTACTTGTTACACAGGTAAGCCCACTGGATTTTGAGGGGCAATCTGGGGGCACTGTTGGAACAAGTGACTTGATCAGTCATACAGTGGGTACATGGAGGTGGAAGGAATTAAACTCAATTAAGTGATTTGTGCTTCAAAGGAATGTTATTGGAGCCTTCATGTATTATGTGGCACAGAAGTGAAAATGTCTTTTATACTTTGCTTTGTATCACTTACTGTCTGCAGCCAATGACTACAGTATCTTCAGCATCACATATGTTATTATTTAGGCACCAGACCAATCTCAAAATTCTATGATTACATTGTGATGAGAGATAACTATATGAGATGAATGTGTGACAAGAGACAGAAGATAAGGCATCATCTATGTGCACAAGAGCTGGATGGCTTTGATTCTTTTACAAACACCCACACATGCTCAGAGTAATTGTTGGGGACATTTCCACATCCCAACAACCCTTTATTGAGAAATATATATACAAGACTGGCTTTTATGATAATTTTTTTAATCATTACAGCTCATCACATGTGTGTGTGTGATTGTGCACTCATAAGTGCTCCTGCAATGGAATGGCCTCATAGAGACTGCATACCCCCGGTATCTTTGTGGATTTCCAACAGGTGTTATGGTTTCTTCCACATCCTAACAACAGGCTATTAGGTGAAACAGCAGTCCTATAAAATTCCTGTGTAGGTGCGCATGCAGTATATGAGTATACACATCCTTATGATGAACTGGCATCCTGTCCAGGATTAGTTGTCTGCATTATGCCTGTTGACTTCCAGGAAAGGCTCTGTCTCCCATGCAACTCTGAAGAGGCTAAAATGTGTATTGGAATATAAATGAAGAAATGGCTGTTATTTAGTTAATCCAGTTCAAACATCAGCAGCAAACATATGTTCTATCAAGGGAGTAAATTACTGAAAGAAATTAACTCTTGACTAGCATCACTATCACCATCCTAATGAAATAGTTGATGCTATCTGAATGCAGCAAGCCTCCCCATCCAGTCACATATCACATTTACTATTAATGGTAAAATGTCAATGGAATGTCAGAGGTTGAAACATAAGCAATGGTTTTAACTGGTAAAGAGTCTACAATATGTTAAATAAAAGTACAGTGAGAACAGACCATTGATCCACATAATGGCTGACTGTACAGTATAGTTGTTAAACAACTGAGGACATGATCAGGATTTTGTTAGACAATGATAATTTACATTTACAAATAATTCTGTCTGCCTGCCTATTGTATTACATTTGCTTCATGGCAAAAATGTATTTAACACTGTATATATCCTCCATCCTTAGCTTCAAGCCCCTCCTTTCTCTTCCTATTACATGGCATCTTGAATAATTTAGCAGATTATTTCTCTCTCTCACCCACTCCATTAGTCAGTTCCATAGGTCCACAACCTTATCTGTGAAAAAATGCTTTTGGAGCTCTAGGAAATATACTCCCTATAGTCATCTGTGTGTGTCCCCTCCTCTGTTACTCCTGTCCTTCTCAGCAAGAAGACCTCTTTCCAACTCCCTGACATGATCTTTTTTTTCACATACATTATGCTCTATTTGTGTCTACTGGTCTGTAGTGAGAATATCTCTAACCCATCTAATCTCTGAACATATAATTCCCCCCACTATTCCCTACACCTTTCTTGTGACTTTCTTCTAAGACTCCTTCCTGCAGTCTGGTGTCCTGTTTGTGTGGCATTTAGAACTGCTCTCTGTACTTAATGGCTGGCTTGAGTAGAGTCCAGTGCCTCTTTGATTCAGGCATCTATAATCCTATAGAGACATGCCAAACATGCTCTTTTTGTTTCTACTATCTTGTCACTCTACTCCTGGTGGTTTTATCCAGGTGTAATCAAAATCCCAGATACCTCTTCTACTCTACCACCATCAGTTCTAGTCTACTACAGCTGAAAACTCTCACCAAAGTTGTCACGATGAAAGTGCAGTATTTTGCATTTTTTTGACTGAATATTAACTACCAACTTTCTGCCCACCTGCTCAGATCTGTCACCAGTGGCATACCACAAGGTTCTGTGCTGGGCTCTTTACTGTTTAGAGTCCCCTTCTTGAAAGTCCGGGCTAAATTAGATGGCCTTTGGCTTACCAAGTTTGCTTATGATTATAAATTGTGTGCAATCATTAGTTTCCCAATGATGTTAACATACTACAGGAAGGGCTAACACAGACAAATGACTGGTGCCAAAGCCACGGTCTAAAACTAAGTGAAAAAAGTTTGTTATTATTCTCTTTGGCAAAGTAAAATTTCCCACTAACTACAGTATTGACAACACCCCCCCTAAGCTCAAACCCAGTGGTGCGAGTCCTAGGAACACAGGTAGATAGCAATCTGAACTTTGACCACCACATTTCCACGATGGCAAGGAAAGCATTCTACATTGTGCACCTCAAATGTAAGGGCATTGCATCCAGGTCTAAGGATGATATAGCCCCACTGTAGTTGACTCTCATCAGACCACTAATGGATTATGATGCTTCCTTTTTCCTGTACCTCAACAAACACCTGCAGCAGTTGGAAAGACCATAGCGGTTCCTCACCTTGCAAATACAGGGCTTCCAAAACCATGACATATGTCATTGTACAGGCTGCTGAGAAGGGACTTGTGCCTGGCCTACAGGGCAGTCTCTGACATTGCCCTGATGGATATACTTTACATCCACAAATCTAACGGCACAAGAGTTACTCATTCTAGGGATCTTAACTTAGCCTGTGACATTAACAGAACATGCTGGAGGGTCAAATATTCTCCCAGAGATCGCCATTCCTGTGGAACAAATTTCCATTTTACATGAAGCAGAGCTCCTCACTGACCTTATTCAAGCACAACCCAAACAAATGGATTGGAGACTGCATATTCACCACGTGGTTGGCACCCATTCATTCATGGTCAGGGGGAGTCAGTTTTGACCATAGACTAGCTCTGCAAACTACACCCACTTAATAAAGGCAAATGGGGAAACTTGAGATTAACATGGATAGGCTTGTAAGGGCTCTAGGGCTGCTAGTCTATTAACCTCCTATGAAACTCTGAACCTATATATTTGCCCAGCTCCTAACACTGTTCTAGAATTTACCTGTGAGAGATTAAGCCAAGGGACATGGTAAAGTCCTGATATGTCAGCTAGCACTGCCTTATCAAGCTGTTCGCAAACTCTGTCAGGTTTGAATAACATATCCTTCTTGTCATGAAAACGTGCACATTGTGCTGTAGGAAATAACCATCCTTTCCTTCAAGATTCGTTCTGTGACTTTGCACTACTGTAAGGCTAATAGGCATGTAGTTCAGTGGATGTTTACTGTTCCTCACCACTTGTACGAAAGCATTACAGTTACTGTCCTCCAGTCCTTATGGACTTCTTCACTGAGCAGTGGTCAGTTGAAGATTACTCTCAGGGTAGGTATCAGCATACCGGACATGCTGCTGTGGTCACTGGAGAGGAGGACATCTGATATGTGTGTGTTATTTCCTCTGATACTCTCACTTAACTCCTGTTCCTTTAGTTTGCTGTAGACCATTTGTACATTTATCTTCACATCTGTCCCACCCAAGTCCCAGCATTATTTCCCCATTGTGTTTTTTTTTCCTTGAAGCCTAAACAAATTGTTTGTTCATTGCCTTTGCTTTTCCTAGTCTTCACTGATTTCTCTCATGTCTTTCATTGCTTTGATAATGAATGAAGCACAAGCAGGACATTCTTATCTGAAGATTGCATTTCTGTTTCCTACCTGCACGAAGAAGCTGGATTTTGCCTTTGACATCAGAACTGATCTCATGGAAACAGGTTATGATGTCAGATCAGAATACTGTGCATCAAGCTGTAGAGTTAAATGATGTCAGGATGAGCTTGCAGATAAAATGTGATCATGCACATTTCCTTGCTAATCAAATATCAAAATGACAAAAATATAGAAATAAATGTAATGCATTCAAAAATGCAATAAACTGCTATGTTTTTAAAATGTTTTTAAGTGTAAGTAGTTCATCGGGTGAATGAGCTCTGTTCTGTAAACTTTGGCTTAATTTCCACAACCTCTCATGGCATATTGTGTGAAAAAGTCACCTGGTCAAAACTTTCATAACTCCCTTCATAGCAAACAATTTTGCCTAGCAAAACTTAACTAATTAACAAGTGTATATAAAATATGGAAGCTACATCTAAAATCCGCCATATCTGGCTTTGCAGAGATATATAGTATAGTAATAAAATTAAAAACGGATTTGTTAAAATGTTAACCATTTGAAATGTCAGAACCCACTAGAGTGAGTCCTGAAATGCAGAGACTGAATGGCCAAAAGAACAGACTTACATAAACTAAATCCGAGATGACATTTCTTGGAATATTTCCTTTTCTCCAAGCTATGGTTACACACACACACACACACACACACACACACACACACACACACACACACACACACACACACACACACACACACACACACACACACACAAGTTCAAAGTGTGCAGGGGCAGCTTTACCCTACCCCAAATGGGGAGGTGTTGGGTGGCTTGGCAGCATCCAAAAAGAAGTCTTAAGGAGAAAAGCAATCTTCAAGATTTGCTTGCTCTTCTCTTGTGTCTACAGCTTCCTTTTCAGCATGTCAGCACTCTGCATTTCGAGTGCCAACATTTCAGTAGTGAGCCCACAGATGAGCCTGCTGCAGTAGTTAATGTATTTGTCAATGCTAAACATGGACTTGCACTGATAAATGATAATAGCAGGATGACAGGAAGAAGGAGACAGCAACAGAGCAAGTGATCAGTAACACGTAGCAGAAGAAAATTGTGTGAAATAACTGTGACACTATTCGACTGTGCACATGGTTGCAGGAGTTTCACTGATAAAAACAGAATCAAATCACATACTGCATTCATTGTCTTGGTTCATTTGTAAAAAGTAGTGCACTCAATGTATGAATTCACTTTAATAAAAAAAGAACAAAAACAAATATTTCACTGTTAAATAAAAATGGTAATGGTAATGTTAAATACTAAATGCAAACGATATGGAAATGAAATATAAACAAGAAAATGTACAATAAAACAAAAGGCATGACCAGATGGAGTTTTGTACTTAAACGCGTATTACAACAGCTTAAATAATCATCAAGGCATATCTAAGCAGACTACAACCAACTCTAATCCAGTGGCTCAAAGGCCACTGTTTAAAATATAAGACGATCTTTGCTTGGAGAAGCAAATGTGACATCCAGTTAGCTAAGTTCTCTGCTTCTGCATTTCAAGAATAGCACTGTGGTATATTTTGCAAATTTCTTTTTACAACACCTTGTAGAGCAAATCATTGTGGTGTTCTGTTTCAGAATACAGATTTTATAATGCTTTGATTCTAATCATTTCCACAGTGCATACTAAACAAAACAGCTGGTTTCACAAAAAGGCAATGGAAGCTTGAAAACAAAGCATTTGGACTTCATTTTGCATCCAAGGAAGCACATTTAAACCACATTTAAAATACTACACTTATCCTACCATTTAAATCACTGAGTTCTTTTGCGTTTGTCCTTTTCTGAAGTTAAGCTATTAATTTAAGGCATTTTTATTGTCTGCAGTACTTTTCAAGTGGTTTCTGTGCTGGGCCTAGGTGTTCTGAGTGTGCCCTCATTGTATTGTACTTTTACTCGCTTCCTTCTGACTATTTCCCATACATTGTTTTCCTGTTGTGTTTTTAAACTTGGAGGCTTTTGAGCTGCCCACCCTACTACATATCTGGATTTTAAACTCTTCTCTGTTTCACCTTCTGTATACCTGGCCATAGAAGCTCCACCCAGTCTCTCTCTTGTTCTCATCTTACCGGTTACTGGCACAAGAAATTGGAAGCCCCCCCCCCCCCCTTAGACTGTCAGTTTACTTTGAAAGTGCCTTAAAGTGTGTATGTTCTTCATTGCTGGCTTGTCTGTTTTCAAGTTACCTTGTAATTTCTTGAAGCTATTGTTAGATTTGTTTTGTTTCTTGTACATTTTCATTTGTAGGTAACTAAAGTGTGCTTTAACATTAAGAAGACTAGGACTGCAATTCTAGTGAGAGTAGAAAGGTAACATTGTCTGAGTTGAAAAACACATAGGGAGGCTGAAAGGGAGAATTACTTGTTATAGCCAGTTATTTGATTTATTTCTGATACCTTTTCACGTTTGGTTAGCTAAAGTGTGTTTTTACAATAAGAAGACTGGGCCTGCAATTATAGTGGGCATAGAAAGGTTGCCTGGTCTGTCCAAGTTAGGAAACAGACAAGTAAGCTTAATGTGACAATTACTTGTTATAACTAGTTGACATCTTTTCACATTTGGTTAATCAAAGGGCAGGATTCACGATGGCTTGCACGGAGTCTAAGAGTCGTGTAAGACTCCATGCAGCCATTGCGATCCAGGAACAGCCCGAAATCCCGTGTAAGAGACCAGCTAAAATGACTCTTACATGGGCAGGGCGTGGATGTGCTAATCACCTCACTTGCAGCCGAAAGGCATGCAAATGAGGTAGATTAGTGATCCACGAAGCTGAAACCAGCCGGTGTAAGAGTTGTGTTAGGTGCAGAAATGTACTCAGTTGACAACTGAGTACGTTACTGCAAATAACACAATGGAGCCATGACAGCTCCAAATAAAGTGTGCATATGTTGCAGTCAGCATGCCAATGACCAAATATGTGGCCATTGGCATGGTAACCCGATGCAAACATGAAATAAAATAATATTTTTTTTCGGCGATCGGCGATGTTTAAACGCAGCGCAGCCCCACGCAAATGGGCTGCGCTAAATAAGACATAAAAATAAAGGTTTGAAACCCACAAATGTGGGTTTTATGTAATGCATGGATTTGCAATACAGGGACTAGCAGACCGAAAACAACATGGCCACCGTCTGGTGGTTGCTAAGGGGGGAAGCTGAGTGTAAGACATGTAACTAAGCATTAATAGGCAATCCTATGTAAATGAGTGGTAGGATAGTGAATCTCACTGTCACATAGCAAATGAGCACATTCCGTGTAGTGTAAGAGTTAGATAAGGGAGAGTAACAGAGTAGGAGATAGGTGACATCACAGGGGGGAAAGTCAGGAAGAAATCAAGCTCATTGGAGCAAAGTGGTATGTGAAAGATGTCAATCACACAGCATAAAAAGAGGAGTGTCAACAGATAAGCATGGGAAAGTCAAGAAATGGAAGCTGTACACTGTGGCCAACACCAAAGTTTCTTGCTGTGCGTGCATGTGCGCGTGTGTGCGCTGGGAGGCGCGAGTAAGACAGAGTGCGCGCTTGTAAGGCAGAGTAAGCATGTAGGAGCTTGTGTAAAGATCTATTAACCTGTTTGCGCTGGTGTGCACGTGTTTTAACCCGAATAAGCAGATTCTAGTCCGTGTAAGCATGTGTGCATGCGTGGTAGCCACTGTGAGCATGTTTTCGTTGGTATGCACGCTGCTCCCCCCTGAGGAAACAGAGAGGAAAAAGGAAGCAGAAGAAATAGTAGGAAGCTAGCAGGGAATACTGGTAGAGCTAGCAGGTGAAAACAATTAGAAGCAGGCAATTACACAGGCAGAATACTAGCCCAGCCCAGCACTTAAAACACTGCAAACAACATTGCAGTATGTTTCTCTCAAGAGACACTGCAAGACAGGAGTAAGCTAGTAGAAGTGAAAACTGAAAAAGCTGCACTCAGACCAAACATGCTAGGGGCTGCCATAGCTGTTATAAGGAGACATAGGAGACTTGCTGAGGGTGGTGACAATGCAAATGCTGCCAGACAACCCACAGTGAGGAGACGGAGAAGAATGTACAGGCCCAGGGTCACCTACCAGGGTTTACATGAGCTGGAGACAGTGGAGCGCTATAGAGTGGACAGAGACCTCCTGCAGCAAATTGTTGAGCTGTGCAGGCCACGCCTCACACACAGAACCAACAGAGGGGAACCCATCCCAGTGGAGACCAAGGTATGTGTTGGCCTAAGAATACTAGCAACAGGTACCTTCCAGAGGCCAACTGGTGATATGATGGGGATATCACAGGCATCAGTCTCCAGGGTACTCCACCAGTTCCTGGATGCCATGTCAGCACATGTCGGTGAGCATGTATATTTCCCCAATGCCCGTGAGGTATTGGCCAGCAATATGCATCTCTTCCATCAAATAGCGGAATACCCTGAGGTAGTGGGTGCAATAGACTGCACACACATATGCATCAAAGCACCAGCCGGTGAGCAGGGTAGGGCCTACATTAACTGCAAGGGCTTCCCCTCCATCAACTGCCAGGTCGTGTGTGATGCCCAGGGCATAATAATGAATGTGTGTGCTGGCTGCCCTGGGAGCTACCATGATTCCCATATCTGGCATTTGACGCAGCTGTACCAGACATTTGCCAATGGGGACATCCCACATGGTCACCTAGTGGGGGAAGCAGGATATGCACTGGAGCCGTGGTTGATGACACCCATCAGAAAGGCACACACACCTGAACAAGAACGCCATAATGAGGCACACGCAGACACACGTAATGTAATAGAGTGTGTGTTTGGGCTTCTCAAGTCATGGTTCCGGTGCCTGGACACATCTGGTGGAGCCTTGCAGTACTCACCAACTACATGTACCCAAATTGTCATGGTATGTGCTATGCTACATAATATGATTCTGTGAAAACAGCTGCAGCAGGACCAGCATAGGGCCGGGACAAACAGCCCCCCACCATTTCCAAGACCATCACAGACAGAGCGTGACTCGGAGGAGGAACAACCTGAGCCTGCCCCAGTCGGCAGAAGGAGGCGTGCCCAGTATGCCCTGGCCTTGGCAAAGAGGCAACGCATAGCACATACACTGGCTCAGTAGGAACTCTGGGAATGATACCCCTCTCTGACTCACTCATATAGTAACAGGGACGCATAACATGACACAACCTGCTCTCAAACATGTACAGGGAGTGTAGTATGTGCATCCAACAGAGGCAGCCCTGCAGCACCACCTGAGGCATGATTGCCATGTGTTAAGCAATGTAACACCATCTAGTATATGCAAACATGAAGACCCTGCCTAACATCTCGCCCTCACCAAGCATGATGCCATACTATGAAGACAACAAGATCAAGTACAATAATTGGCTGAAGTATTGCTGTTAGCAAGGGGGAACACATGGCTGACAGCCTGGGCTGACATGCCGAGCAAGACATGATGCCCCACCTGCTAGGGATGGCACGCACCAAGCACACCTGGCTGTGTGGATACTGGCAAAGGCTGTTGTCCCCCCACTGTGCCTTGAATAGGTAAGGCTGGAAACACAAACCCACCACCATAGGTAGCACAAGGGATAACAACCTGGACGTAATGCTACCCAATGCCAGAAGTCTAACCTGCAAGGTGCATGCAGACCAAACCCACCACAGCATGGAGAATGGTAATATCTGTTCTGTAACAGAAACCTGGGTCAAGGCCCAGAAGAGCACCCTAATACTACCAGGTTATGCCTCATACCATGCTCTACATCTCCAAAACATGAAATACACTACAATAGGAGTGTGGCTATCAGTAATTGTCAAGGATAACCACACCCCCAGGTTGGTACCACAGCAAGAAGCAGCATGGACTATCCATGGGCAAGTAACAGTGGCTCAAACTGTGTCCCTGTTTGAAGCATGCTACAGACCACACTCACAAACCCAGGTACCCCAGCCAGCCTTCCTGAAGACACTGCAGAGTATGAATGTCTCAACAAATACCAAACAAGGCACACACAAAGTATGACATAGGTGGCAATCCATTATGTATGGAAGAAGTAATCAGGGACCTAGGGACACAAGTGGACGGTAACCTGTCATGTGACACTTACATTGCCAAGGTGGCCAGGAAGACCTGCTATATTGCCCACCTTAATATGAAAGGATGCACATGTAGATCAAGAGAGGTCACTGTGCCCCCATACTCTTCCCTTATCAGGCCCATACATGACAACAATGCCCCAGTTCGGATGTACCTTACCTTACACCTGCAGCAGTTAGAAAGACCCCAAATGTACCACACCAACAGGATAAAGGGTCCAAAAATTTGACATCTGCAGCATGGCTGAAGAAACCACAGCCAAATTCAGAAGCATACTGCCCAGTCAGATGTGATGTATGCCTGATGTACAAGGCCATGTCCAATCCAGAATGAATGGACATGCTCCACTGCAGAAACCCCATATCCAGCAGAGACACCACAGTGAGATATCTGAACCTCCACACATAGATAAATAGGATGTGCTGGAGGGACAGATCCATAACCCAGAGGCTCCTTACACTCTGGAACAGAATCCCAGTCCATGATAGGCTGAGCTCCACACTCATAATCAACAAGTGAAATCTGGTGAAGTGCATGGGAGATAGTAGGTGTACACTGGGGGCCATCCCTGTGTCACATCTAGTAAAGTAAACCCTACATGGGCATAATATGCACATTGCAAGGGGTGTCGAAACCACACAGAGTCTGTCCATGCTCAAACAAGGCCAGGGCAGATAGCCTAGTATGAACCTATGAACCTATGACGATACAAATTGTGCAGGACACAAAGGATTATCACACACCTGTCATACCTGATGGTAGGAACCATGGTGATAATCCACAGATATGCACTGCAGCACTCTAATATCACAAACAATACACCAAACCCACACACATTGCCAACATCCTACCTAACAGATTCTTTGCAAACTCCCCACCAGCACCTAACTGCCAAATATCTATCCCAGCAGAGTGCTGGCCCCCTGACATTGCAGATGCTGAAGTAACAGCCAGCATCTACAAAGCACAGCACACAGCATCAATGGTACCAGATGGTGTCCTGGGTTGTGTCCAACAAGTACTGTAAGAAGAATGGAACACCAAATAGCAGTACTGCGCACTATCAGTCTTACCACAGGATATGTACCCAAAGAGCAGTGTACAGCAACAGTGGTCCCTCACCACAAAGGGGGCGCCTGAATGGATACTGCAAACTATCACCCCTCAACCCCGACTATCTAGGTTGGCAAAGTAATGGAGAGGATGATCATGGATCCCAGGAATAATGAGATTGGGTACCTACAGACATTGGACCCTACCCAGTGTGGCTGTCATAGGGCAGATCCTGCCCCTTACACATGTCTGACTCATGTGAAACGCGCACCAAGGCCATCGATGTGGGGAATGTGGATCACACAGCCTATCTGGACCTTGCTAAATCCTTCCATACAACACCCTAGTTGGCAGTACAGATAAGCTCACCAGCCTAACTATAAACCCCTATCCAAGTAGATGGGTTGCAAACCAGCTCAAGGACAGAACTGACCTGGTCAGACATGCTGCAGCCATGTCAGACTGCAAACCAGGTACAACTGGCATCCCACAAGGCATGGTTCTGGGACCTCTCTTGTATGCTATATATGTCACATAGGTACAGGCCAACATGGAAGGACTCTGTCTGAACAGGTTCGCAGAGGACTACAAACTGCCCACCATATCGGACCCTCCAGCTGACACAAGCAACCTACAAAAGGCACAAATAGAAACAGACAAGTGGTGCCACAGCCATGTCAACAAGCTAAATGCAGAATAGTGTATAGTCATCCCCTGTGGAAACACAGTACATGGCCAGAAATTACTACATAGGTGTTAACCCAGTAAGTACATCAGGAGCAATAAGAGACCTGGGGACACAAGGTGATAGATATCCTGCATGTGACAACCATGTGTCTCTAGTGGTCACAGAAACATACCATATACCCACCTAATCATGAAGGTAAGCACAGCTAGGTCAGGGTAGGTCAATGTGCCTCTCCAGTCATCCATCAGCAGCCTCACAATTGTGTACAATAGCCCTTCAGGGATGTACCTTAGTAGACACCTGCATCAACTGGAAAGACCCCACAAATACCCCACCAGGAGGATCGCAGAGCTGTAACAGATGCCATGTGTCGCCTGATTAAACAAACTGCAGCTCCACACAGTGCCATACCGCCTGGCTGGAGGTGAACTGTGCCTGATGTATAAAGCCATGACCAAGCTGGTATCAATGGACATTTGGCACCATGTAAAATCTGAATGCTGGTGACCTATGCAGCTGACAGGCCTGAACCCCAGCACAGACATAAACAGGACATGCTGTACCAATTGGTCCATAACCCAGAAGCTCACTCCACTCACGACTAAACTCCCAGTACAGGTTATCCAAGGAGTCCCTCATTGACTGTCATCCAGAGGAATCATGATGACTGGATGGGAGATGGTAGGTGTACCCTGGATATCACCTGTATGTCACGGGTAGACAGAGGCACAGCACACTAACCTTGACATATGTCATGGCAAACACCAGTAAATGTGTGTTGAAGGACAAACACTCTCTGACTTGCATTACAAATGGACTAGGGCACATGGCCATTGTTTGTCACTGTCCACACAAGTTGTGGAATACATTAACAATGTCGGACAATCATGTACTATGCTGTCTATATCTGAACAAAATGCAACATGGTCATATCTGCACAACTGGCCCTCAACCAGTCTGGTGTGCTCACTATAAATATTACAAGCAGTGATAGGACTGAAACCGATGATACTGTCCACCACAGTGAAAGTACTGCACCAGTACACTATACGACAATACAACTGTTTGGTCAGTAGGAAAGGATGTTGACAACTGTATGCAAACTATCCCATGGCGACCCTGCAGGCACAGCATAATGCCTGTTAGGTTCAGACACAAAGCAGTTGGGCAGTAAGAACACAACCTGATGTCCAACTCTCAACTGTACATGTGAAATATAGATGACGTCCACACAAACACAAATGTGGTGGACCACAGATCCCAACATAAGGAAAGTTCACACTGGGCATGCTCGCACACTTAGATAAATGAGACGTGTCAGTCAAGAAGCCATAGAAACTGTGAACTGGGCATGCTCACACACTTAGGCCATGTCACAGTTCAGCAGTTGCACACACATATCTGGCATTTTATGTGTTAACACAGGAACCTCCCACAATACAGAAATCTGCCCAGTGCACACAGTGAAATTACAACAGAGACATAAGTAAAGTACTGGATCCCACTCATATGCAAACATCTTCCACAGTACACAAGTTGTTTATAGAGATAGGGAAGGCTATGGCAATAATGTCCACAAACAGTATATGAGCAACAAATACTTGCATCTGACAGGTAAACATATGGCCGTAGAGTGCAATACTAGGCTGTTGTCCCTAGGGAATACAGAAGGCTATCCACAGTGTATTTGGCGTCTGCCTCCACAGTACAGTAGGCCACTGTGCCTGTGCAAAGTTAATGCATAGATATGCTCTCCCCTGTACTGATGGATAGTAACAGATGTACATACCTCTTCATACATAATGATGTCAGCACACTATACATATGTCAGGAGCAGAAATGATACCCAGTAATTTGAATAGTGCGCTCTGCTACTGCATCTCTCACAAGTGTCATAACATAGTTAGGTAGGGGTGTGAAGCCTGCAAGTGCTCAGTGTGTGTGTGTGACTGTGTGGGGGGAGTAGTGTGTGTTCAATTCCATGTGTAAGAGAAATGTTCGTTTTGGCAACTAGTACAACACAACACATGCTGCATATTCCACTGTCTAAACACTGATGATGTCAGCACCCTTTAAGTACAGCAGGAGAAAGCAATCCTCCCAGTAATGCAAATAGCATGCTCTGCTACTGCGTCTTTCACAAGTGTCATAACATAGTTAGGTAGGGGTTTGAATCCTGCAAGTGCTCAGTGTGTGTGTGACTGTGTGGGGGGGAGTAGTGTGTGTGCAATTCCACTTGTAAGAGAAATGTTCCTTTTGGCAACTAGTACAACACAACACATGCTGCATATTCCACTGTCTAAACACTGATGATGTCAGCACCCTATAAGTACAGCAGGAGAAAGCAATCCTCCCAGTAATACAAATAGCGCGCTCCGCTATTGCGTCTCTCACAAGTGTCATAACATAGTTAAGTAGGGGTTTAAATCCTGCAAGTGCTCAGTGTGTGTGTGACTGTGTGGGTAGAAGTAGTGTGTGTGCAATCCCATGTGTAAGAGAAATGTTTCTTTTGGCAACTAGTACAACACAACACATGCTGCATATTCCACTGTCTGAACACTGATGATGTCAGCACCCTATAAGTATAGCAGGAGAAAACAATCCTCCCAGTAATGCAAATAGCACACTCTGCTACTGTGTCTCTCACAAGTGTCATAACATAGTTAGGTAGGGGTTTGTATCCTGCAAGTGCTCAGTTTGTGTGTGACTGCGTTGGGGGGAGTAGTGTGTGTGCAATTCCATGTGTAAGAGAAATGTTCCTTTTGGCAGCTAGTAAAACACAACACATGCTGCATATTCCACTGTCTAAACACTGATGATGTCAGCACCCTAGAAGTACAGCAGGAGAAAGAAATCCTCCCAGTAATGCAAATAGCGCGCTCTGCTACTGTGTCTCTCACAAGTGACATAACATAGTTAGGTAGGAGCTTGTATCCTACAAATGCCATGTGTATTTTTGTCACACAGTTTGTCCATGTTTGTGGGGTGTTGTTCCCAATATTGCACGACATACATTATATCAGTAATGTCAATGCACACATGATGTATGTGTGTGCCACCTACACATATGTACCTGTGAACTGCAATAGTTCCCATGTCCGAAGCCTGCCTCCTGTGAATACATGGAATATGCATTAGACAACTGTATGACTGTGGTGTTCTGTGCAGGGGCTGCATGTGGTATGTGAATATACAGTGTGGGTTGTAGATGGTGTCATCCCACCAGCAAGTGATACACGACTGGTCTGGAGCATATAGTCCACATGTTGGTGATGAACAGGTGCAGCATGTTGTCACCTCTTGTGGGAGTGGTAACAAGTTGTTCCATAGCAATGCAGGGAATGAATGCTGAGAACCCTTCAGATAGGGTATTGGAGCTAGAGTAATGCTCACACTCTATGTTTGGGTAGTCATAGTCCACCCATATAATGGTGTTTGTAGAGACCGTCATATTCCCAGTGTTGTCAGGAAGGCCAAGTGGGTTTCCTGGGTATGGGAGGGTGGTGTGTGCCAGGCTATGAACCTGAAGGCAGTCTAACCCACTGTTAGTTGCACATGGATAGGCTCTGATGCTTTGTGCTGTGCCACCAACCTGGGGGTGTGTGTATCTGAGGTGCCTTTGGATACATCCCCCCTGTTCTGGTTTGGTGCATGTGTAGGGGACGACAAGCATGGTATGAGGTATGACCTGGCAGTGATGATGTGCACCTGGGAGCCTTGTACCAGGAGTCTGTTACTGCACAGATATTGCTGTACCCCATGCTAAGGACAGTTTCCACTGCATGCATCTTGAGGTTTATACTGCTGCTGTTGAGTAGCATTTCTATTAGTGTCCTATCCCGTGTGATACCTGTGTAGGTGGCTATGTAATGTCTGCCTTGCATACAAAAGCACTATGTGTGTAGCAACAGCCTCTGCCAATATACAATGGCCCATGGGTGACAGGTGCAAGCTGTCCCAAGCAAAGCAATGTGGCTTGTCCAGCATGTAATCCCACACTGACAGGCATTGGATCCCCTTTGAATGTCACCGAGACATACGGTAATTGCAGAAACTGATCATCCTGTCTACATATTGTGGCAGCATTCTTGGTGAGGGTAAGATGCTACTCAAGGTCAGGGTCATACCAGCCTGTGCCACAAGCTCAGACAGCCCCTCTATGTCCCCTAACATGTAGTCCAGGGAGGTGCGTCAGAGGTCATACACACTGGCACAGACAATGACTGAGTCATACTTCTACATGCCGTGGAGTGACCTGTATGCTTGTGTTATGTGGTGGATCATAGTGCCTGATGGGCATCTCAGCATGACCTTCACCTTGTTCAGCCTGGTGAGCAGGACCTCAGTGTACCTGACAATAGAGGTACCTCATACAACTGTAGCAGGTGTGTTGTCAAGCCGTATGGCCTGTGACTGTTTGGCACACAGGCTTTGTGAGCTATGTGTTGCACGTGCTCTGCTCTGGCTTAACGTTTGCTTGTGTGTCTGCTTTGCAGGTGTCAGCTGCTCAGGCAGGATGCTATTCTGAGAGTCCAAGAATGTACCTGTGTGTTTCTGTGTTTGGATCGTGGTTGTGGCAGGTCTATGTGAGACTGGTACTGTATTCACTGTAGTATCCCACTCCACCTGACAGGGTATGCCAGTACTGAGTTAAGAGAGCTTATCCCCCAGTTTGGCTATGTGGTTGCATCTCTCACATGTGTTGTAAGTGTATGGGAAGGGCAGAGGGCTGTCTGTGTACATGAGGCAGCTGTAACATTGCCACATGACTCACAGATTCACCAACTGGACCAGAGAGTAGATTGACAGGTGACCTTTGCACATGCTACCATAGCATTGTGAATCCCATACTAAGTAACGACACATAGGGCTAATGGGGAACAAGGTACTCAAGGTGAGTATGTGAGGGTGTAGTGCTCCTGATTTGTTAGTGCTGGCATATATGAATGCTGTCTTGAGCAAATGCAAGGTAAGTCATATGCAATGTGTTACAGGCAACCTACATGCAAACAGGACAAACAGTGACGTTCTGTCAAGTGAGACATGGACATCAGTACAGTAAGCAATACAGATGTCACCAGGGATCCACAGAGGCACTGTAAATCTGCACTGCAGGTGGAATCAGTGTTTCAGGAACATAACAAGCAAACATGCATACAAACAAAGCTACAGTCAGCAGGCCTGTATTTAGACTATGCTACAACAAACAAGGTGTACGACTTCCAGTAGGTAACAGTGCATATATGCAGGCACTTTAAGCCTGTACCCAGACATTCACAGGTCAGACGGGCTGGGTCCAGCCACACCCCCCACAAGTGTATAGACCACGTACCTTCGTAATGTTGAATAACTGGCCTGATACCCAAGTGCTCATACCTGTAATAATACACATTTCAAATAACAGGCACTGAGTCCTCACTCAGCAGTTCCAGACTTAGTATGATGTATGCTACCTGTCCTGGCACCACAGTATCCTTGACATGTATGGAGACTCTCCCTCCTGTCATAGTTAGTTCTGTGTTTTGGTGCTGTCATGCATGGTATGAGGTGTGACCTTGTAGTGCTAGTATACTCTTGTGAGCCTTGAACCTGTTGTGTAGTACTGCACAGATATCAACATCCTCAAACATCCTCATTGCAGAGTCGAGTGTGGACAGCATGCAACTCGCAGTTGACATGACCATCATTGAGTATCAATATGTACATTTTCGTATCCCCTGTGCTACCTATGTAGGTGGCCATCTCTTGACAGCCTCACCACCAGTATGCAAAGATGTGCAGACAGTACACTATGGTAATTACTATGGGTGTACAAAACAATACAATGACATTCATACTGTAACTGCGTCAGGCATGCTGGTATATACCCACAATGATATCATTACACTGTACTGTTGTCAACATTATACTATTACAACACTTCTATGTAGTCACCCTGTGCATCAGCACCATGTTAACCAGTTCCTGCACCGATGTTACAGATTGCAGGAGGTGGCACAGTTTCATCATATGCACAGGGTGTGTACCTGGTATGCCTGAGTCTGCCACTGATACAACCAATTGACATGTGTGTGTGTGTGTGTGTGTGTGTGTGTTGGTGATGGACAGCAGTACAAGATGGGGCAATGTTGATGCAGTGTGTGCGTGTATGCGGTAGCCCTAGGTGTTATCAATTTGCATGTGTGTATGCATGCACACAGTCCCATCTCATGGCTGCCATATACAGGTGTTTGTGGACAGCCACAGACTGTACCTGCCAGGTCATACAGATAACTGTCTGTGGCCACAGACATGTTACCTGTGCCTGGCAGGGGTGCTACGGACCGTATCAGGTACTAAGCCAGACTGGGTACTGTCATCAGAAGCAGGTGGTTGGTGACTGGAGACAGGTCCCTGTTGGGACTGTCCAGCGCCATGTGCACGTGGTCTCCTGGGGCAGTCTGATGACAGCACAGACCCAGATTTGCTGGGGCTGCTGCTGGCACTATGTGAGCGGCCGCGGGCCTATTGTCATCTGCAACGGCTGCCAGCTGCTGCTGTTGCTGGCATACGGCCACGTCGACGCCTCAACCATCCACCATTGCCCTGGCTCATGGACATATAGTTGTGGAACAGATCTAATGTGTCCCCCCAATGTCTGTCAATGACCTCGGTGAAGTTACAGATGGCAGCCGCAACATCACGCATGCTGTCACTCATAGCTGTGTGACATGCTCTCAGCTCCCTCAGACCCTGTCTGGTGTACCGTTCCATATGTGACTGTGCCTGCATTACAGCCCGAAACATAGCTGAGGTTGAAAGACCTCTGTGGACACGTCTGACAGGGGCGGTACACCCACGGATGCTCCCATGAGAACCCCTGGACATCTGCCTGTGTGGTACAATGTCAGGACTCTGGCCATGGCTGCTGTGTGGGGATGCATGTGCCACCGATACCATATTACCATGTTCAATGCCCACTGTATCCTGTCCATCACCTAGGGACATTGGTGACAAAGGATGTATTGGCAGGATGACTGTGCACATTGAGGGGGTCGACAGCTGTGTAGTGTCAATTGGCTGACCAATGACAGACCCTGGCACACCTACCTGTGCCATTACATAGGTATCATCATTATCACTATCCGCAGCAGCTGATTCAGGTTCCCTGCTGCACAACACCAGAGCAGCACCAGAACCTGTGGGAGTAAGACAGGAAACACAGTTTACAATGTGTACACAATGTCACCACTGATACACACATGCACACATGCACACATGCACACATGGACACATGCACACATGCACACATGGGCACATGCACATATGCACACATGCACGCATGGGCACATGCACATGCACACATGGGCACATGCACACATGCACACATGCACACATGGGCACATGCACACATGCACACATGCACACACCTCAGTATATGAGATATCAACACACAGACACAAACACACCTGCAATCAAACACATAGCACTACTGCTTCAGCCTATTATTACTGTTAGTATCAAGAGTATTGAAGGCAATGGTATTACACACTCACCAGCATGGATAGGCTGCCTTGCTGTTACACCAGAGGGACCTGCAGAAATGAGACATTTATTGTCAGTGGGCACAACTGTGCCATTGATACTGTGGGTATGATACAGTTCAGTAGTGCAACAGTTAGCTTCCACAGGTCTACTGCTGATATTGAGAATATCACTCTTGCACAATAATTACCAAGATTACAGCTACAAAACGAGGACACACCTCACACATGCATAACCTAACAGTGTACAGAATGGTCAACTATACACATGGCATGTTACCTGCACACTCCGTGTCCTGCTGCTGGGTGGCTCCAGCCTCCATCATTACACATGTATGCTGCTGCTGTTGCTGTTGGGCTGGAGCCACAACACTTATGAGTAGTCCCTCCAGTCTGGTGAAGGGGGGATGTCTAGACACCCCACCACCTGTGGCAAGCTGCTGCCTGTGGATATCCAATGCATGCTGACGGACATTTCTAATTAAATCACTGCAGTGATGGCGTACCTGCTCATATGTCCGGTTATGTGTGCCTACGTCATTTACCCGACGGACCAGGTCTTTCCACAGTGCAGCCCTCTCCTGCTGGTTCTGGTTGGTGCGGGAAAAGAGTATTGCGAAATCCCGCACCAGGCTCTGGTGTATCTCTTCCTCCTCTGCAGCGGAGTACACCGGGTTCCGCTGGTGAACCATAGCCCTGAAAAGGAGAAGGAAAATATGTCAGCAATATCTGTCAGCAAACTATGGCACACATAATACACATAATACTCAACTGTAGTGATATAACTTAACCACCATATATAGCATCTGTCTGTCTATTGGGGGATACACATGTAAATGACCAGATATCAGTGCTCATCCGACAACTGTGCAACAGTACCTGGCACACTCCATACGACAGACTAGTATACTGCAGCAGTCAGCACACTGGTTCAGGTACAATGCACAACCTCACACTGGGGTTTGTATCAAGGTACTGTATGGGGAACATTATCAGCCCATGCACTGCACACAATGCACGTTACATATTTCACTGGTAATGCACACTACTCTTACTTGCCATAACCCTACCTACACCATAGTGACATACAGGGTAACACAGCACAACATATGGCAATGTAGTATGTGTTGATCGCAATACCTCACACATTTGTCTCTGGCCTCACACCAAGGACACACACTACCATGACAGACAGACAGTCATGGTGAGCAATCACACCAGTACATAACATGCACCCAGTCACTGGCACACTCATTCCACCTCACATATTTCATTTGCAATGTGTTCATGGGTGTGCATTGTGTCTTAGGTAGGTAGTGTGTTTTTGGCCCTGGGCCTACAGCAGCATACTGTTATGCTACCCTGCCCCTTGTGACACGTGTTATGATCGTACCTGCTCCTTACAAACAGTTACACAGGGTGACTCATATGGCATATTACCTATCTGCATAACATTCAGCAGGGGTATGTCTGACATCTACTCATGGGGAGCCTTGCTTCTTAATTCTGTGTGGTTTATTACAGGGTATGTCGTATCTGTGGGTAGGGACCTGTACCTCCACTATGTGCTCTATACTGCAGTGACAAGGACGACAGACATAGGTAATTTGTGTTGTGGATGTTGGAGGTGTTACCATGGTTGTTAGACAACTGTCATGGGTGTGACCGAACTATGTATATCCAGCAGTGGTAACCTCTATGTAGGTAGTCTGTGTGTGCTCTGTGGTCTTGTCAGTCACTCTGCATAGGTATTGTGTTTGAGTGCATTGACACAGTTACTTGCGTATGTCTGTGTCCTTCTCCATATCTGTAGCTGTCATGGGAGGTACATACCGTGTAGGACATTGTGGGGTGTAGAGGGGTACAATGACCTACATGTCCATAGCTGACACACCATGTCTGCTGACACATTCCATGTACAGGTATTACAGGACTAGTGTGCCACTGTGTATATCAATGGGGAGCCTTTTGTACACTTGTTGCCCCTGTTTCCCTCTGACACATGCAGTGGTGGGCAGGCATGCACATATGTGGTGGTTACTGGTGTCAGTGTTTTTGAATGGGGTATAGTACTCCAGTATTCACACTGGTGTTCACTCCATGCCTTTGACACCAGGCACCTGTTGCAATACATCTGCACACATGTGCCTCACACAGTATATATATATATATATATATATATATATATATATATATATATATATATGTATATATATATATTTATATATATGTAGATTGAGAGTGAGAGGGGGTCAGACAGAGAGAAAGAGAAAGTTATATACAGACATATCTGTTGTCAGTCAGATCTATCTGTATATGTATATGTATCTACATATATCTATATATGTATGTGTGTATTACATATATCTGTACGTACATATTCTATCAATCTCAATGTCTGTGCAGTAAGTGAAACCTGATTCAAGGCTCCTGAGAGCACACCAGCAGTACCAGGCTATACTTCGTATCATGCTTTTTGGCCCCAAAACTCGGGCCAAAGCAAAAAGGGTGGGGGAGTGTCCATATTCATGAAGGACACCCACACCTCCAGGTTAGTGGCAACACATGAAGCATCAGAGACCATCCAGGTGCAAATAACCATAGGCAAACCTGCTATACAACTGGTAGCATGTTACAGACCACCCTCCCAGTCTCAGGAACTACAGTCAGCCTTCCTGAAGACATTGGAGGATATGAATGTCCCACCACACACCATCATATTGCGAGACTTCAACTACCCTAACATACACTGAGTGCATTATTCTAGCCCAAATACCCTAGCCCAAAGGTTCCCAGAATTCACTACATCAAAGGCAATGGAACAGCTAGTCACCTCTCCCACAATGGGAGATAATATACTAGACCTGATCATCACAAACATGGGAACAATGTGCTACACACCGGAAGTATACCCCTCACTAGTCACATCTGACCACAGACTAATCACCCTGGATATACATATCCCACATCTTCCCACAACACAAAAGACTACAGTGGGAAACCTCTCACATGCCGACTTTACACTTCTTAAAACTGAGTTGGTATCCTTTAAGCCCACTGGGCCAGTGGAAACCACATCCCACAATGCAGACTCCTTCACAAATGGTTTCTATGGACATCTCCAAGAATGCATGGATCATGCAATCCCAAATAAAACCAAGACCCTCTCCACCAAGGGCAGGTATCCTGTCTGGTGGACCCCAGCCATGAACAAATTGTATAACAACAGAAGGTAGCTACTGCACGGCAGAGCAGAATTCCATAAAGATAAGGCATCTCTGATCAGCACTAATAGAAAGATACGTTCTCTCATACAAACATGCAAGGCCAACAATGAGAGGGAAATCGCTATGGACACTACAGATAACCACAAGGCCTTCTACTGCTATGTTAGACACCTGGGTAGAAACCCTCAGATATGTTCAGAGTTAGTTCACAGTGACAAAAGCTACACTGAACACACAGATATTGCCAACATTCTGGCAGACAGGTTCAGTGCAGATTTCTCCCCTCCCTCACCCCCACATGAGGAATTACTTATCCCAGCTGACTGTAACCTCCCTGTCATCCCAGATGTCCAGCTGAGAACCGCCCTCAGCAAAGCTATAAACACAGCATCAATGGGACCCGACGGTATTGCAGGTTGCGTGCCACGTGAACTCCAAGAGGAGCTAAACCCGCACATAAAATGCTATTTAACTGTAGCCTTACTACAGCATATGTACCTGGACATGGGCATACAGCCACAGTAGTCCCACTCCACAAAGGAGGCATCTCTACAGACCCTGGTAACTACCACCCCATAAGCTTAACCAGCCTGGTCTGCAACGGTATGGAAAGAATCATTATGGAACTCATACACAGAGACATTGGGGACTTACAGACACTTGATCCCACCCAGTTCGGCTTTGTAGAGGGCAGATCCTGCCTTATGAACCTGGTTGACCTTTTCAAATCAGTCACTAGAGCCATTGACGAGGGCACAGCGGTCCATACAGCCTACCTGGACTTGGCTAAGGCTTTCAACACAATACCCCACTCTGGCATCATAGACATGCTCAACAGCTTAAATGTAAATCCATATGTCACAAGATGGGTTGAAAACCGGCTAACGGATAGAAACCCTAAAGTCAAACTCACTGGTGCCATGTCAGACTCAGAGCCAGTCACAAGTGGTGTCCCACAGGGCTCTGTCCTGGGACCGCTCATGTTCGGCATTTATTTCTGAGATGTGGAAGCAAACATGGGAGGGTAGTGGCTGACAATGTTCAAAGATGACTGCATACTAGGCGCCATAGTCGATACACCAGCTGACACATACATCCTACAGAAAGGCCTCACTGAAACCGACAACTGGTGCCGGAGTCATGGCCTTAAACTGCATGCCACATAATGTATAGTCAAGGTACCCACATATTATCACATATACAGTAACCCACTGAGTACAGACAAAGTAATCAGAGACCTGGGGACACTAATCAATACTGACCTCTCATTTGACACCCACGTTGCCAAAGTGGTTGGATAGACTTCCTACCTTACCTACCTTATCATGAAGGGATTCACATCCAGATCAAAGGAGGACATTGTACCCCTATACTCCTCCCTTATCAGGCCCATGACTGTGTACTATGCCCCATTTGGTATGTACCTCACCTGGCACTTACAACAGCTAGGGGGACCCCATAAGTACGTCACCAGGAGGATCAAGGGTCTCCAACAAATGTCATATGCTGCCAGACTAAAGAAACTCATGCTCTATTCCATAGCATACCACCTACTTAGAGGTGATCTGTGCCTGACGTACAAGGCCATGTCCAATCAGGAACTGATGGACATGTTCCACCTTGTACAATCCAAATCCATCAGAACCACAACAGCTATGGATTTAAACCTCAGCACACATATGAATAGGACATGCTGTAGGGACAGAGCCATAACTCAGAGGCTTCCCATACTGTGGAACAGGATCCCAGTTCATGTTAGGCAGAGACCCTCACTGACACTCTTCATGTGAATTCTTGACGAGTGGATGAGAGATCATAGGTTTACACCAGGGGTCATCTCTGTGTCACTACTAGACAGAGGCACAGTAAACTAATGCTATTATGTACGGGGGTCTTCACTGTGTCACTACTATACAGAGGCGCAATTTTCTAAATCTATTCTATACACTGTCTGCAGATAGCCTAGTACTAAACTATGACACTGTGAAACTATATATGTCTATGTATTTCTACATCCCTCTCTATCTATGTATACACATATGCATATTATATATATATATATATATATATATATATATATATATATATATATATATATATATATACATACATATCTCGATATACATACGTATACACATGATATATATATATATATATATATATATATATATATATATATATATATATATATATACTCCTTTTTAGTTCCACATATGTATACACACAGTAATGTACTGATGAACATCCATTACTGTACAACCTACTTGTACATTGCACTACAACCTACATTGCTATGTGCACATAGCTACCTTCACATACATATGTATGTAGAGCCTTCAGTGACAGTTGCAGTATGTCCCTGGCCCTATGCACATCTTCATATACATAGATACAGACCAATAACACATCTGGAGGGTTCACAGTATGTAGACTATTATAGTAGTACTATACATTACCTGTGTTTGTTTCAGCTGTTTATGAGGCTTTGCAGTTACTTGGCCTGCTGTCAGACTCTTTGTTTTGTTGTTACTGTTTTTTTTTTTTTTAATTTATTTCTCTTTCTCTTTCTCTTTTTCTCTCTCTCTCTATCT
The DNA here is from genome assembly GCF_019279795.1 of Protopterus annectens. Taxonomy (NCBI): domain Eukaryota; kingdom Metazoa; phylum Chordata; order Ceratodontiformes; family Protopteridae; genus Protopterus; species Protopterus annectens. The sequence goes on along the minus strand of NC_056725.1, from coordinate 1,184,963,403 downwards.
CTCTCTCTCTCTCTGCCTCTACCTCCAGAGGGTGCAATGAAAGTATTGCATGTGTGGACTGGGAGTACAGGATGCTTTTGTAGGTATCTGCACATGTCCATGTGATGGCCTCTGCATCAATTGTTAGCCAGCATTTACTAATTGCATGCAGCCTGTTGTGTAGTCATTGCAGTTCTCACTGTGATTTCAGGACAGTGCTATAAAAAGGTCTGTTAGGTAGGCGTAGCCCTTTCAGATTATCAGGGTGGGGACCATGCTGGTTTGCTATGGACACTGTTCTGTGAGTGTAAGGGTTGGTATGTCTCTCATATTTCAGGCTGTGTTGTAGACACTGCAATGCATGTTGTTCTGTAAGCTGAGTATTCCTTCTTCCAGTGTCCTCCTCCGTGTGTATGTAAACTGACACCTACGAATAGTAATACTGTGTATATGGGTGTGTGTGCTTTCCTGTGGGGATTGTGGTGTAACTGGTATATAGCAGTGGCTCTTGCAATCTGTTGCTATGGCTTCAATATTTGGCCTTTACATTCACTCCTTGTATGCCTGCTAGGTGTCTTTCCTGTAATGTGTTGCTATGGCTTTCCTATTTTTCATTTACATTCACAGCTTGTAATGCTTGCTAAATCTGTTTGGGCAGCAATTCCCTATGTGTTTGTTGTGGTAGGGTGTTACTGCATGCAGTGTGATCTGGCCATGGTGTGGGCCTTGACACTTACATGGGTATTTGATCATGCTGCTGAGCAGGCCTCAGATACTCTCAGGTGCATCTTTTATCAGCCTCATGGAATGGTACATATCAGTGGGATACTCCAATGAAATATTCTGATATTCTGCAGTTGTGACTGTGGGTTATTTCGAGCATATGTATTACTGCACCATTTGTGACGTGCAAGTGGTGCATACTTTCAATAATTCATAGTTACCATTGCATGTGTAGTTACACCTTTCTGCATACTGTTAGTACATTTGACAGGCTGTCAGTGGGGCACAGTTGACATTTGTTTTCACATCAGGGACATCCCTGTAACTCAGTCACAGTTGCTATGCCTGGGCTCTTAACTATTCAACTATGGCAGTGTTTATCCTGCTCTGAGTATGTGTGTGGCTTAAAACTCCAACACATAGCAAAAGCAAACTCCAACCACAAAGATGTTTTTTGAAAATGAAAATGCTTGTGAAAGTGATAGGGATGATGGGTTTTTTGGTATGGGTTATACTCGTTTAGGTATGCCGTATTTACCTAGTGATAGTACTTTTTTGCCCCCGAAGCGATCTGTTGCCATTAACGTTTTTGAAAATGTGGTTTGTACTACAATTGAAAAGGAATATTTGAAATTTTGTAGACAGAAAAGATTATTTAATCTTTCTAAAGCAGAATGGCTTGCACTGAAAGAATTTAGAACCACTTTAGATAAAGTGGTTATAAAACCTGCTGATAAAGGGGGCAATTGGGTTATCATGAATAGTGAAAAATACACAGATAGTGTTGAGGCATTACTTAGAGAGGATTCCTATGAAAAACTAGGTTTTAATCCATTAAAACATTATTCTGATGAATTGGTTGAATTACTTGAAAGAGGGGAGAGGCTTGGTTTTTTGTCTTGTGGTGATGTCAATAAGTTGTTGGTAAAGGAACCTAGGCACCCTTATATTTATGCCATTCCTAAAGTTCATAAGGATTTGGTCAACCCTCCGGGAAGACCTATTATTTCAGGGATAGGTTCTTATATTGAGAGAACTAATAAATTCATTGATTTTCATCTCAAGACTTATTTATCTTCTAGAGTGTCTTCTCATGTTAGGAACACTCAGGATGTGTGTGGAGCATTAAAGGGTATGTCATGGAATCATGAATTTTATTGGGCTACGGTGGACATCTCTTCTTTGTACACTAATATTGATAAACAGTGGGGATTGGAAACTATGAGAAAAATAATGGGGGAAGGACCCAGAACTTCTTTCTTGTTATCTCTGCTGGAATTTAGTCTTACTCATAATTATTTTGTTTGGAATAAAGAATTTTATCTTCAAGTGAAAGGAACGGCAATGGGTGCGGCTTTTGCTCCTACGTATGCAGTTATTCATATGGGGGAATTTGAGAAAGAATTTATGTTTCATAAAAAGTTTTTTGTAAATAATGTTATTTTTTATAAAAGATACATAGATGATCTCATTTTTGTATGTAAGGGGGAATCTTCCGAGTTTGATGATTTCATGCAGGACTTAAATATGAATGCACATGGACTCCATTTTGTGTCTGAATGTTCTAGATTAACAATTTCATTTTTGGGTGTTGAATTTTATGTAGGGGAGGATTATAAGGTGCATTTCAGACCTTTTAGAAAACCAACTTCGGTGAATAACTTCTTACATGCTAGCAGCATGCATCCTCCACATTTAATCAATGCTCTACCTGAACAGGAATTTAAAAGAATTTTGAGAAACACTTCTGATCCCAAATTATGGGATGAGACGTTAGATGAAGTGGTTCATAGACTTATGAGTAGAGGGTATTCAGTGGAAATTCTGTCAGGTTTAAAAAGCAGATTATGTGGTGGAAAGAAAGTAAGAAGTGAATTTAGTACACGTCATACAGTTATTGATAAGAAGGAGAAATTATTTTTTGTTTCTAGATATTCTGAATTTTCTCAGACCTTAGAGAAGATTGTTAGACAATTTTGGAGTGTGGTTTGTGATGATATGATTGTGGGGAGTTTGTTTCCCACTCATATCAGTTTTTCTTATAGCAGATTTTGGAATTTAAAGGAGCTATTAAACAAAAAACTAGAAAAGTCTGCAGATGGAGAAAATGTGGGTATGGAGAAATGTGGTAGGTCTTCTGTATGTCACTTGGTTAGAAATTTAGATGGTTTGAAAATCAATGAGAAGAGATACAGGGCGTTTGAAAAATTTAATTGTTTATCACAAGGGGTGGTTTATGTTTTAGGGTGTGATTGTGTTCAACCATTATGGTATATTGGCCAAACTACCAGAAAGATCAAGGTTCGCATTTTGGAGCATTTGGGGGATGTGAGAAGGGAGAATTTGGATAGTCCTGTGGCTTTTCATTTTGTTAAAGTTCATAATGGAAACACTGAGGGATTTATTTTCAGTGTTTTAGCTAGACCACATTTTGATGGTGGAAATTTTAGGACAGAACTTAACAAATTAGAAAATAAGTTGATTCTCAATTTTCACACTTTATATCCAGGGGGCCTGAATTTAGACGCGGGTTTGTCTTTATGAAATATGATATGATGTTTTTTGAGTTATTCTGAGGGTTTTTGCATTCTGCATTCGAAATTTTGCATTTGATATATTGCATTTGACATTTTGTATTTTTTAAAAAATACTTAAAGACCTTTTGAAAATATTTAAAATATTTATAATATTTAATATTGCTTAATGTTGTATGACATCAAATGTTTAGAGTAGTTTTACCATTCATTCATTTATTAAGAAGTATTGTATAATAAGAATGTTGGATTAAGTGGTTTGTTGATAAAATAGTATCTGAATATTTATGGGTATTTCAATGAAAATGGTATCAAACTGTTTTGTAAAGTAATTAAGCAAAAAGGAGGGAAAAAGAAAAAAGTTTCAAAAAATTAATTGGTTGATAGGATAATGAGTTTGATGTGTTTGTATTTAAGAAGATGGGTGTTATTTGATTTATTGTTCCACTGAAGGCGAATTGCCGAGGTACCAGGACATGTGAATAAAGCATTGTGGTTTTCCATCTTTGTGGTTGGAGTTTGCTTTTGCTATGTGTTGGAGTTTTTGAGTATTCATTTCGTTTTGGTGTTTTGTTATGTGTGTGGCTTGCCAGATGCTACTGTGACATTATTACCTAGTAGCTACCAACTAGCATGGCTGTTTCTCATCACACAGTACTATTTTACAAATCCACTAGATTTGACAGTAAATATGCATGACATGCTTTGTGTACTAGACTTGCTATATTCCCTTTATGTTAATTCCTACTATTTTATGATATATTTCTTTCAGCACAATGTTCTTGTATAGCAGTCATGGCTTAGTGGTAAGTCATGCAGACTAGTGTTTTCAAGGTCCTGGGTTTGAGACTGACAGAGGTATTTTATTTTGCTGCTGAGAAAACTACAGGCCTTGTCATTCAGAGTGACTAAGGCACTTTTAAGCAGTTGTAAGCGGGTAAGCGCTGGTTTGCGCGGAGCTCACGCATACACACTGCCGCTTAGCTTCATGCGCACACACATAGCTAAGCGCACAGAAGCGCACTCCCACTTACTACTGATTAAAAGTGCTTACTCAAGACACACATCGCTATTTTCTTTTAAAGAAAAGAAAATGGGGAGATAGGAAAGTGGTGAAAAAGGGGGCACAAAGAGGGTAGGACAGTAGGAAAACGAGCTCGGGTTTTGCAGGAGGGATGTAGGCAAAGCCCATAGCTGCCCATTTCTTCGTCAGCAACAGCTGTGCATATGTTTGTAATTTGGTGTGAAATTTGAAACCTTCCACCCCTGAGAGAGGTATGAGGACAACAATAATATTTGTTGTACAGCCAATTGTAATTGCCAGTTTACATGTCCAGCAGACATGTGTGCAAAATGGGCAGTTATGTATGGGGCGTAATTTTTTTGTGGGTACAGAGTGCCCTTTTTTTTTTTTTCAGGTGAGAGTGGTATGTCAGGTACAGGAAGTCGGTATAGCTGGGGAGGTAGGTAGGGGAGGTTAACAGACAAGACAAACAAGATGCATACAGGGGTGGTGTATGACACATGTGGGGGGGTTACACAATTGACGGGGATGGATGTTTGGATATCTCGAGCCCATGAGCCCACAGATGGCAACTGTGGAACTGAGATCCCCACCCATGGACAGTTGCCACTGTACCTTCACTGCCCAGGATGGGGCTGTGCTGGGGGCTGTGTAGGACAGGCAGCAGGCATGCCCCTGAGTTGTGCCACTCGTGCCCCAAGTTGGCGTAGGGGCCCAAGCACAGCTTGCCAGATCTCCCTACACACCACAGTCCAGACACTATGGAGGGTGAGTGGATGTTCTCCTCTGGCCACGCTTGCAGAGGGGGGATGAGCCCCATCCCCTGCAGCACTTCCATCCGCAGGTGGCACAGGGCCACCGAAGGAGGGTCCGGCCTGGGCACTACTGCCAGGTGCACTCACCAGCTGAGGTGGGAGAGGTGGGTCCGCTGGAACCCGCCTTCCCTGGCATCCTATGTTTTGCATTATTTAATGACAGTTTGGGTTAGTAACGTGCAATACCATTCACAATTAGTTGTAACAGCATGCATTAGTATTCCCATTAACCAAACACCCATAAATTCAAGCCGTTGAACAGCAAGCATAACACATGCATAATTTGAACAACAATACACAATCCAACAACATGCAGGGTTGAGTGATGGCAACAGGCCATCAGGTTTGGATGTATGAACAGGGCACATGCATCAACGTACATGCAAATATGTATAAACCAACAGGACAATTGCCTAGGGGAGTTAATTGTGAATACACATACCCATTTCACGTGAAATGGATTATTTGCGGTTATAGGGTAGGGTGAAGAAATATTTCATTAACAACTTCAAATACCTATACATATGCTGTACATTTCTACTAGCTGCAGATATATACACACTACAGGCCTGACTACAGTTTCCTATGTGTAAACTTATGCATGTTGGTGATAGGAATGTTACTGCTACATGAATATACATTTCATTTTTATTCATACACATTCATATCTGGCTCTGTTCAGCTACATCATCCTGCTACATTTGCTTTATATGGCTCTAGACAACTGTGGATGTTTGGTATTTCATACAACCATACTATCTGCATATTGCAAACTGAGAGCAACATATCCAGATTTTGGGACACACATTCCAGCTTCAGTACTTTTTCCACACATTTTGCTGTTTGGTTGTGCCTGTCACATTCATTTCATTCTGTACTGACTGCATACTTTATTCAGGAGTTATTACTACTTTATTGGTGGATTCATACCTCTTTTCACACTCTCACTTGTTTTATTTTTACAATTCAGGATGGTACTTAATTCTAGGCTTTATTGACATGTTTTCCTTAGTTATAACAATCCTTTCCAACAGTCTCACTTGTGTCATGTTTCAGAATTTAAACGGGGATATATTTCACACATGTGTTTGACTCAGCTTGTGTAGCTGTACTTTTCAGCCTGCTGCAGGTTATGTACTATTATATTACAGGTGGAACATCTTTATTTCAGACTTGTTTCATTTTAATCTTCGGATTACAGGCTGCTTCACACTTATGTAATCACACAGTACTAGCAGAATCTCTCTTACACTGTTTCTTGCACTTTATATTAATAGGTGACTACACTGCACTCTTTTGCAAGCTGTCATACTTTTATTTTTTAACAGTTACAGGGAGAGAATTACTAACCTGCCTGGTGGCGCAACCACACAATCCTATTGGCATAGGCTTGACGATTCGCGGAACGGACACCTGCAGCTGCAATATAAATGAAGTAATATTGGAATACACATCTCCATAATATCAGCTAGGTTAACTTTCTACATAAATAATTACATGTAACTTACTCAGTAGTGGGGCGTTGGATATTTGCTGGGCCTCCTGGATCCAACGCTTCAGTTGATCCTGCTTCCGTCTCTTCAGGTCCGCATGGTGGTGACGGACCTGTTCACCATTCCTTGGTATTCCTGTGGCACTGGTGAGATCATGTGCGAACCGGTCCCACGCCTCAGCCCTATATGCTCCCCACAGGACCTGGCCCTGCATGAGTTGGGCCTCATGATCATGGACGAGGAGCAAAACCATATATTTGGACTCCTCAATGCCCCACCTCTGTGCTCGGAAGCAACTACCCTCTCCTACACCTGCCATCCTGACTGCAAATTGGTTCCACAATCAGTTATGCTGTGTATTCCCGCCTATGGGGCTTATATATGCCGCTTTCCAAGACTTATCTGTGATTGGCCATTTTGGAAATGTATCAGCTTCACAAAACCTGTTTTGTCATGCTTCTCTTTCCATTCATCCCTATATATATGCTATTACTGTATTTCCAAGAGCAACTGTCATGGCTTAGTGGTTCAGTACTTTGACAATGGTGCATGGTATCCTGAGTTCGAGCCTGGCCATTGCTTTTTATATTTTATGACTGTCTGCACAGGCTGGGTGTGTCTGTGTAAAGGCAGTTTTGATACAGCTTGCTCAACGCCGCCCGCTGGTTAGCTTGTTACGTGCGCAGCTCGCAAACGGTCACGGCTTACGTGCCGTTTGGCTGTCAGCACGCATATTACACTCAGCTCAGCTACGGGCACACAGTTTCAGCGTGTTAGGACTCTTCTCAACCCCGGGCACTCATTTTACACCTGTTAAACCACTGCTCACCTATGGGCTCTCATTTTACACCTGTTAAACCACTGCTCACCTACGGGCAGATATACTCAGCTTGTTAGAGTGTAGCTCAGCTATGGGCACTTCTGACATTTCTTTTTTTTTTCACACATTTCTTCATAATACATGGCCCATTTCATTACATTTTACATAAAAATAATTTTATACATGTACATATATGTCAGGGAATTGTTTCGTGCTTATTTCACTGAAAATAAAAATTGATGTTGTTGGGGCTCGAACCATGACTGCCTCCTCTTCAGCCGACGTCTCTACCGCTACGCTATTGCTTCTTGGCTTACTTTGCATATTTAGTTCTTATATGCTTTTCCACTGACTGCTAACTGTGGCTAAGCGAAGGGCACGCCCGCGCAAACGAGCACACTCACGGGCAAACATCTTTAAAACTTATAAAAAAAATATAACATGTTCATTTTTACATTTTATGTTAATAGTCTGTGGGGGCATGTGTTGTGTTGTGTTTATTGACATTTACTCGGACTCTGTCATGGGGGTTTACTTTCAGGACTCTTGCTCTTCTGGGGGTGTGTCCATTTGTAGGGCTCGCCCTACGAACATGCCCCCTACTGTCTTACATGGACCGTGTTAGCCTTAGGTGTGAGTCAGCATGCCCTCATGCATATGCATGGCATGCTGACGTCACACCGTTTAACTGCAGCCTCTGTGTAAGCCTTGTAACTCTTACACGGAGGCTTCGTGAATCCTGCTGTTAGTGTGATCTTACATTAAGAACACTGGGACTGTTATTCTAAAGGCAATAGTAAGGTGGCCTGGTCTGTCTGATTTGGGAAACACAAAGGCGGAAGGCTTAAATTGAGATTATTTCCTCAGCCAAAGGGCTTTTTTAGGGACTTAGTTATTTGGTGTTAATCTGCACTTGAAAGTTACTTTTGCTGTGCTTTTACATTAAAGAGTTCCAGGATCATCCATCTTGTAGCAGAAAATGTTTACTTGGCCTCATTGAGTTAGGAAGCACTCCAGGGGGCTCAAAGTGTTGTCATTTATTGGCAAGAGGTCGTGGGATTTAGTTTTCAGTTTTTTCTGTTTGCTATAAATTAAGCATGTTTGCACAGAGGTGGTTACCACGCAGTGGCAGTTTCCAGTAATCTGTATAGTAGCAAACCCATCACACTAGTAATTAGGACTTTAACTTGTAACACAGAAAGGATTTGTATGGAGCTAAGTTTAAAGAAGCATGTTAGTGCATCAAACAACACTAATATCTGATCATAGCACTATCTAACATTTACCTTTAACCCTAGACACTACTCAGGTGACCCATGTGAAACCAGTTCCTTAAACCATAATAGCTCAACCCTAGTACAAGTCTTAATAACATGGATTTGCAGTTTCCTAATGTTTCTGTCCCCAGCTTAGTAGATATGGGCATCCTGGGACAAGGCAGCAATTGTCTTATTTACTCAGACAACCTTTAAATCTTTAAAGAAATGAACACAGTATGCAAGAGATTTATATACATAACTTCTTTGGAGGTAAACATGTCGCTTATAGACAAGGTTGTCAAGAACACACACACACACACACACACACACACACACACACACACACACACACACACACACACACACACACACACTACATCCTTCACACATACCACTCACCACACACATAGACCTTCTTATGCTAAGGCACTTAAGAAACCTTTTCAAACCTCAAAGATCTGCAAAATGATCAAATGACAAAAGCTATCCTCAGCAATTACTAAAGCATAAACCAAAAGCAATGCCTAACACCACACATAAGCCTAAACCCAATGATCCATAAAGCAAGCAGACACTTTACCTAGTACTCTTGTCACAGGGGATTTTATTGTGCAGCATGCAGATGCCCTTTCCACCAGGCTGGACAAGCAGAAGATAATTAGTTGCCTGTCTGGAGCTAGGCTCTGCAATATCATGCATGCACTCGTCACTGCAGCACATATACCAATATGATTTTATCATGGTTCATGTGAGTGTAAATGACCTGAGATGTACCTCACTGGACTATATGAAAAGAAACATTATGGATCCCTCTAAATATGTGGCATAGGCCAAATTGTGCACACTCCAACCAGAGGATCAAACATATTGGACCTTGTACTCACCAACATAGGAGGGTCTTGCACTCCCCAGCCACGATGTCACATGCTCATTAGTGAGGTTGGACCACAAAGCTGTCCCTCTCTCTCTCTCTCTCTTGAAATAAAATTCAACCTGGAAAACCAAACTAAATCCGTAATGATTAGGAACTATATTAAAGCAAACTACATCCTATTAAGCAACAGTTTGTCAAAATTCACAGCTCCCCCAAACTCCGTGAACATAGCTACCTATGCAGACTTATCTACAGAAATCCTGAACAAATGTGTAAATGGCTGGATTGATGCTGCTATACATACTAGAAGTAATCCCAGATCTAACTCCAAAAACAAAGCCCACTGGTAGAATCCTTACCTTAACAGGATATATAACAAAAGAAAAAGGTCATGGCAAAAATCAGAAAGAGCAGCTTTCATATAGACAACAGCTCTCGTATTCAAATAAACAAGAACCTAAGAGGTCTAATAAAGTCCAACAAGTAAATGATGAGGTCATGATAGCCTCCCAGGATAAAGACAATCACAAGGCCTTCTTCTGCTATGTCAGGAACCTTAAAGGTAACACTCAGCAGTGTGCGGAACTGCAGGTAAATTGCATAACCTTTAATGATCAGGGTGACATAGCGAATCTATGATAAATTTAGCTCTAACTGCAGCCCCCTCCACCACCACTACCCCCTCTAAAATCCCATCTAGAATATCTTGCCAACTATCAACAGGGAGCAAGTCCTGGTGGCACTTGCTGTGGCCAAAAACAGTGCTTTGTTGGGCCCTTAATAATATTCATAGTTGCCTTCTAAACAGTCTAAAACATGACCTAGCAGGATTACTTGAGGTGCTCTTCAACTACACCCTGAAAACAGGTTACATGCAAGGTGAATGAAGGGCCACAACATTCATCCCTCTTCATAAGGGTAGACCATGAGCCCATTCCAGGAACTATAGACCCATTAGTCACACAAGTCTACTATGCAAAGCCTGAAACAAATTATCATGAAAATGATCTGCAAGAATTTTGGTAATTTACAGACACTGGCCCCATCCTACTTTTGCTTAGTTAAAGGAATATTTTGCATACTACAACCTTGTAAACTTCTTCAAGAGTCTCACCAATGCTATGGATGGGGTAAAATGGAGCATACTGCCTACCTTGCCCTAGGCAAGGTGTTAGATACAATACCCCACTCAAGTATTGTTGGCAACCTATAAGAACTAAGCATAAATCCCTAGGTAACTTGCTGGGTTGCTAGCTGGCTCACAGATAGCACCCAAGAAGTCAGGATTGTTGAGACCACATCCACCAGGTCATCAGTGGAATACATTATGCCTATATGCTTGGCACACTCCTGTTTGTCATCTACTTCCCAGAAGTCAAGGTTAATGTCAAAGGCCTCTGGCTCACCAAGATCACAGATGACTGTAAACTGGGAGCTATCATAAATTCCCCCAGCACAACAACATCCTACAAGAAGGACTAACACAAACAAATGACTGGTGTTAATGCAATGAATTAAAACTCAGTGTGAAGAAATTAATTTTAATGCCCTTTGGAAAACTGTCCACTCAAGCTAATTACTCCAGCAATAAAATGCCCCTAAGAGCTGACATGATAGTTAGGCATATGGAAGCATATGTAGACAGTAATCTGGCCTTCAACCAACAAGTAGCCAAGATAGTAAGAAAATCATTCTATGTTACTCAACTCAAATAAGAGTATGGCATCCAGGTCCAAGGAAGTTACGGTACCACTTTACTCAGCCCTTATAAGACCCATCATTGAGTATGCCCCCTTTGGCATGTACCTAACCAGGATCCTGCAACGATGCCCTCAAATGTTGCTCTAGCCTGATCTCCCATGTCTACATAGCTTTACTAACATCTGACTCTATTCACTGTATAGTATTACCAGAGACCAAATCTAATCCTTAAACTCCCACCCAGTTCCCAACCCGATTCCTTGCTCCCTTAGCCTAAAGCTGCACTTCCCATTTCTAACTCTGAAATCCCTAATCAGTCTCTAAACCTAAAACTGAACCTTTTCTTTAAGCCTAAATTCCACAATTGCTCCATAACTGTAGAACACCATTCTCTCTCAATAAACCAAAAACTCTCTTCTTGCTACCTAACCTTAAAATCGCCCACCTAGTCCCAAATCCTAAAACACTGATCACACTCCCTAATTCTAAAAAAAAAAAAAAAAAAAAAAAACTCTCCTGCTCCCTTCCCACAGCTGCTTGCCCAAACTCATATTCAAGTTTGAGCACAAACAGCAACCAAGTCACTGGCTTCAAGACAGTGGTTTTCATGCACTTGGATCTCGAGAGCTGGTAGAGAGCAACCACCAGCACCAGTTAGCCCATGCCAACAAGTGCAAGTCATCCCTAAAGATATGAACCTTAAATGAACAGCAGCCATTAAACCAAGTATGTTAGGTATGTAAAGAAAAAGCACAAAGCACATTCAAGCATATTAAGTTATTATATTACCATGGTTATTTATATACTAAATCTTCTTAGGTTCATAGGTGTTTACTAGGCTAACGACCACAGAGGCCTTTTTAATGCATCCCAAATCTCTGACAAGTTCTGCTTCCCTTGATAAGTGTAAGTATGGGCCTGGGAGATGAACTGCAGGTTACCTGTGTCCATTTCAGACATAGGTGCCAAACCAGATATGAATTTATGGTTTCCCATCCAATTGTCTAAGTTGCACTTGAATTGGGTTAGGGAGGAACTCTGCTTCAAATGGATGGGGGGTGTGTTCCATAGATGGGGTACTCTCTGGGACACATATCTATCTCTCCAGAAGGTCCTATTTATATCACAGGCATGGTTTAAGCCTTTAGAATGGGTAATTCTGGTGCTGTTTGTTTTGTGGATATGCAGAAGGTCCATTAGAGTGGGGTCTGACAAAGCCCTGTTGCCAGGCATAGATCTCCCCTCAAAAGCCTGTAGGAGGCAGAATACAGGGATAGGGCATTAAGGAGGTTTGCATAGGACATAGTACTTATGCCCTTTTCTTATTCTTATATTCTTTTAGTGAGGAACCTCTGTGGATGTTCTAATTTTTGGATATGCCTAGTTAGATACATACCAAAGGGGGCATTGTACTAAATGATAGGTCTGATGAATGCAAAATACAGTGGAACAATAACTGCTTGGACTTAGATGCCATACCTTTGTTTATAAGTTGCACAACATAGAATGATTCCCTCACCACTGTAGACACATGATGACCAAAGGCTAGATTACTATCTATGTGTGTCCCTAAGTCCCTGATGTGTGTCCCTAAGTCCCTGAGGACTTAGGGACACCCAGATTATGAGATTACATTACCGTGGCTATTTATATATTCGATCTTCTGTAGTAGATTACAAGATTACATTACCATGGTTATTTATATACTCAATTCTCTTTAGCAGATTATGGGATTACATTACCTTGGTTATTTATATACTCAGTCCCCTGTAGAAGGCCATGAGATTCACTGCCAAAGATCCTATTGTAGCTGTTTTTCATACATAAATTACTGAGGATTACAATGTCAGTAATAACAACCTTTATAATTTTATATTTACTATGTATAAAGTACAGGATCAGGGGAAATCAGTTCTTGCTTTTCTTCCCTCTAACCCCCCCCCCCCCCCACACACACACACACACTGTCTCATACTGCCTACCTGTCTCCCTCACTCTCTCACTTTTTTTCTCTTTGTTTTCATCTTCCACTCTTTCTCTTACTTCCTCTCTCATATTCTTTATGACTTTCTCACTCTCAATCTTTTTCTTGCTGTGTCTTCCATACTTTCTAATGCTTTTTCTCTCCCTGGCTCTCTCACACTCAGACCTGGATACAGCACTAGGTGACCTAGGGGCCCACTAGTCAAGTGGGACTGGCTGGCTGGGGTACTGCCACAAAAAAATTACATTTCTTCTTTAAGAACACACTCTGCATGCATCACATTTCTTTTTTAAGTATGCACACAGACTGTCCTTAGTGGTGTCCATATGCAGGCACACACAAACTGAAACAGAACATGCAAAAGGAGCATGGATTTAGATTTGAATTATGTGTGTGTGTGTGTGTGTGTGTGTGTGTGTGTGTGTGTGTGTGTGTGTGTGTGTGTGTGTGTGTGTGTGTGTGTGCCTGTGTGTAAAATCCCCACTTAAGGGGAGCAGGTTGGTCAATTAATTTGGGCACAAACCCTGTACCTTCAATACAGGACTCTAGAGCCTGAATCCTCTACACCAACTGCCAAACTGTCACCAATAAGTGCATTTCAAGGACTAATGAGCTTTGATGCATTTTCAAGGAATGTTGAGTTTCAAGGGAGGAGAAGTATACTGTTGCTCATGCTAAGTCTGTTTTCAATGTGTAACTGTTTTATTTAGCAAATGGCCATCATCTGTGTTTGTGCTACCAATCTTAAAAGCAGTGTTAGTAGCACAACAGTTGGCATACTTGCCTTTGGTGTATAAGTCTGTGACTTTTACTTCCACATCATGTACGTGCAGTGCTGCCTTTAAGGGGGGATGCTATGCTGCAGTCCCAAGCATGCTCTCCTTTGGATGACATGCCTAGCAATTATGAACCTGTTGGTGGTTTGACAACCATTCCCTTTTGCAATATTACCAGTTTACCATTTTCTTTTAAATGTAATGTGCGCAATTTATTTTTCAAGGGCAGCAAGCACTGAATTTGTACTTGAAACACTGAAATGTAAAGTTGCTTGCCAGCAGCAACCTCTTCATTAGTTCTGCTTCTGCAGAGATTATGTATATTGACTGATATTGGCAGATTGTAATGACAGAAGTTTGAGTGGCCTTTTGTGGTTGAAATGTTCTGTAATGGGTAGTTTTGTCCTTATTGATTCATACATTTGTTTCATTGCTTACTTGAAAAACATTAAAACCTAGAAATTTAAAGCACAGTCTAATAAGTGGTGCTGAATTATACAAGGAATGTAATTTAATACAATCAGGATGGTGCAACAAAAAACACATGCATGTATGCGTGGTCCAAAAAATCTGTGCAACGGGCCTATGATTTGAAAGCAGCCCGATGGTAAACTTAATCTACCACTAGCCAGATGCATTTTCTTTGAATGTGAGTTTCTATGCCGTTTCAATGCCATTTCAATGAATGTGGGTTTCAAGGGCAGAAAAGCTTATTGTTCATGCTGTCTGTTTTCATTGTGAGACTGTATTGTTTTATTTAGAAATGGCTATCAGTGTTTATGCTACAAAATCTGAAATAAAAGTTTTAAATATCTCTAATTATTGGAGAAGTAAAGAAGAAAATAGCATGTGCACTGGCAGGTTTGAACAGTGTTTATGGTAACTGGGGAGAAATAGCCAAGTAATGGGACAGTGGAATGGCTGAGGGGTGCTGCCTGGGGGTCTTTTGGGGGGGTTGCTGCCAGGGGTGGCCTGATTAATGACCCTGGCTAGGGCCCCACTTGACCGTGATGCAGCTCTTTCTCTTCTTCTCCCTCTACCTCTATCCAGAAACCATTGTCAAGTTTTATTACACCTCTGTAATAATGGTACAGGCTTGCAGCAGGTGCTCCTGTTCTCAATAATAAAAAAGAAGAAGAAATACCTTAAAGTGAAATCTGTAATTCCCTGTTCTCTGTCCTGTATTGTCTTTATAACCACCTGGCATCATTGGCACTGTTAGAATGACTTTCTTTAACATAAAAGCAAGCAATAACAAATTTCTTTATTATATTTTGTACCAGTTTCATATTTTGTAGGACTTCAGTAATCATTTTAATTTGTCAGATATGGCAATCATTTATCTATAGTCCATACAGAGCAGCTTATATAATGGCTGTGGGGCTCTTCCCCTACACTGTGGTCAGTTAATTGCAGTTATACATTTGGTAACTGGACATAATTGAGAATATTCAGTAAACTAGTAGCCTGCAAATGTAGCCAAGGTCCAGGAATGTCCAAAAAAAGAAAAAGAAAAAAAAAACATATAAAAAGAAACTGCTAAACTGCTTTAGTGCAGCATGTAGTACTGTTGGTGCTGGCAATTAAGAAAACCTTACCCACATTTACTGTGAAAGAGAAAGGAATTGCTGATATCCTATTGACTCCTGAATTGCCAATGTTAATGTTTACATTAATACCATAAAAGTGGGACATTTTTCTTTCCTGTTCACATTTAATGCTGGCAGTGGGACACAAATGCTTAACCTCTGACTGTCCCACTCACAACGGGATAGGTGGCAACTGTAGTATGGTACACTCACTATATCCTGAAGGTCTTTGGCTTATGTTTATTAATTTGATTCTGAATTATGCCAAAATAAATCCCAAGCTCTTTTTCAAGCGTCTTTCTTTCAGTTTTAGAATCTGACCACAGGGAAGTCCTCAGAGGTTTTCATGTGAATGGATAGCAGCTGAACATGGCCAGTCTCCTAGACAGTAATTGGCATGTTATCACAGCCTGAAAGAGTTATCAGTCATACCTGGTCCAGTTATGTTACTGGATTACTGGATTACTGGTGAATATGACAAGGAACTATGGGTAGGCATAGTCTACCTGGACTTAAGCAAGGTCTTTGGCTTGGTCCCAAATCGGAAAGTGGTAGGAAACCTGGAAAGGCTGGGGGTAGAACCACGGCCAACAAACTGAATGACTTCTTGACGGAATGGTAATACACAGTTGGTTGTGGTGAAAGGGTAAATATCACACCTTAGAAAGTGACTGGTGGAGTAAGATGGGGGTCTGACCTGGTTCCAGTACATTTCAGTGCATTTTTCACGGACCACTTTACTGATGACATATAGGTGCTACAGTACAGGATGTGCATACAGGGGAGAAAGGGTGTAGTGAAGAATCTGTAAAGGCTCAACAAGTGGGCAGAAAAGTTCCAGTTGAAGTTAAATTCAAATGCATGCAAAGTATTGCATTTTATTGAAGTATTAGCTGGGGCAATAAAATTGATGGTAACAGAAAAAGAAGAAGCTGCAAGGGGTGTTGATCACAGCTGGATAAGGCCACTGAATTCAGAATGAGAGGGGGGTGTATTCTTCAAGAAATAAACTCCAGATTAAAAAAATGTAATGCTTGCAGTCCGCAAGGCTTTTTTCAGACCATACCTGGAGTGCCAGGTGCAGGTTTGGAGACCAGACAAGGAACAGTACATCAAGTTCTTGGAAATATTCCAGAGGAAAGCTACTGTAAAGATCTGCATGGAGAAGAAGAACTATGATTAGAGGCCATGGGAGCTACAGCTCATCTCATGTGAGACTAGAAGAGATGGAGTAGGGCCGGATATAATACTGGTGCAAAAGGTCATGTCGAGAAGAAGATGTTGAAAGGATTTCTATGAGCAGGAAGGACGAAAGGGGAATAGGGGACACGGGTAGCACATTAAAGGGGCTATCATCTCCAAGGACCTCTGAAAGTACTTTTTCATAGAGATGACTGTGGACCTATGAAATGGACTACTGGAATGTGTGGTGGAAAAGAAATCCATTAAATAATTCAAGAGATCATGGGATACCTAATAGAGGCAAGGGGAATTTATGATGGAAGGACGGTAGAATACTAAGGTACAGAAAAGGGCAGGCTACATAGGCATATTGTCTGCATCTACCATTAAGCAAATATAAGTAATGCAATCCCTGTAAAGGAAGGCCAATGTTCCTCTGAGTCTGCCAAATGAGCAACTGCTATCTAAATACCTGTAGTCAGCCGGCATCTGTACATGATTTCTCCTTCCAACTTTCACAGTAACTCTGTTCTGATTATCTGTGCTCAGCCATTGTTTCTGACAGTTTATTTATTCCACATTTATAAATGAGTTCCCTTACACTTGCCTGCCAGGACTTCCTATTCCCTCAAGTCTGTTTTCTCACTTGTCATGTGACAATATATGACATCAGTCATATCCCCCCATCATCATTGTCTGATCTGGTGCTTACCTATCAGGCTGTTTCCGCCAGCACACATACAACAATCCATTCATTCCCCTCAAAACATTTGGCATTCTTCACTGCATGCTTTCTACAAGCTTAATCTCTGATTGTCTGTAGATTTTCCAAAAATAACTAATCCTCGGATTGTACTAATCAGAATGCAGTTTTATCAGTGATCTGAACGATGGGAGGATGACTTCAGCATCTCTGGTAAGTCCATTCTGACAGATATGCATTCCAGCATGACTCTAGTCTTCACCACTGTCCTTTCATTTTTTTTCTTTGTTTTTTCTTTTATATGCTTCAGCCTCAGGGTGAGCTTCAACCTCAGTCTTTTTTTTTCTTTGGTATCATTTCATAATGGTGACTCCTTGAAGCTTGTATATTTTCCATGGTCTATCTCGGCAAATGCTTAAACTTCCTTTTTTTTTAATTCAATCCCAGGGGTTATCTGCATGGGAAGAAACTGTCCAGGCCTTTTTGACAAACATAAATGGCCATGATATTATTACCTGTCCACTTGATGCTGAACTATTCAGGTTAAGATCACCAGCTTCACTGGATCAGTCCTGCTTCTAACGTGCCAGTTTTAATTTATAACATGGTACTGGTGCTGTCACACCTAAAGTGCTTCCTGATGACTTTTATTCCTGATTCCAGTTTTGTCAGCATGGTATTAAAAAGGGCCCATGCATTCATGTTTACTATTACTGTAGAACAGTAATGACAGTTGTACAGTGATGTGTTTACATAACAGTTTGAGCAATGACAGGTTATATATCATAGTCATAAATGCATCTTTAAATATTTTTTCTTATTATTATTGATAGATGGCTTTACAGTGCTGTTCATTTTTAATAATTTGATTCAAATTATGTTTCAGCTATGGTCCTTATGCTGAAGAAACCTTACTCTGGTATTTTATGTTACTGTTTCATCCTGATTCACTTAGCTAACTGAGGAGGAGCAGCTGATCTGTGATATATAGCAATAAGTAGCCTGTTTTTTTTTTTTTTTTTGCTTATTTGTAGTAGTTATTGCTTGTTTTAGATATTTATAGCAATTTTATTGTATACTGCTCATTGTACTGCATTTCACAGCTATTGGCTCACTTGTGATTAACATTTCTGTAATGTTTTCTGCCTAAAATTGTTTAGGTGGTAGCTGTAATATTGTTCATATTCCTGATTGTCCTTGTGATAAACATTTCTGCAGTGTGTTCTGCCTAAAACAGTTTAGGTAGTAGCTGTAAATTTCTCCATATTCCTGATTGTGTTGTGGGCCTAGTTGTTTGTTAGAGGCTGTTTTCTGAGCTCATTGTCCAGGCCATCATAGCAAAGACCATCCCCCACTTTAGTGAGAGTTTAGTATTTATGGTCATTGTCAAGTTAGGTTACCAGGGCTACTGCTTGGAGAAAGCAGCTCATTGGCTTTCCAGTTTCAACTTTCTGATACGAAGTTAATTTGAGTGTTTCAGCCATTGCACACAGAGCTATCTGAGGAGGAGCAGCTGTTCTGTGGTATATAGCTATAAGTAGCCTGTTTTTTTTTTTTTTGCTTATTTGTAGTAGTTACTGCTTATTTTAGATATTTATAGCAAACTTACTTGCACTGTATTTCATAGCTATTGGCTTACTTGTGATAAACATTTCTGTAGTGTTTTCTCCCACCCACCGTCCATATTGGCATCTTGTCTTTATACCTGCCGGCCTTGCAGTTGCCCGCCCCTACTCTAAATCTGATCTTGGACACTCCTCCCAGTCTAGTGTTATTAGCTCATTCTACCTAATACAAAGAATTTCCTTCTGTTCCTCCTTTCTCCCTTTCTAAAAAAAAAAAAAAAAAAAATTGTCTGAATATCCTTGTGTTCTGACTGTGCTTCTTAAACATTTTGGAAATATAGAGTATATTTTAGTGCATTTATTAAAACTGTATTTGCCTTAATATTGCTACAACTCAAGTGCTCTAGGTTGCACTGCATTTGAATTGTTTTAGTGTGTTTTAGCTGCTTTTCTGTATATACAGACTTTTCTGTATATGTAGACTAGCTACGTATTCTACTGTGTTACTGCCTGCCTCTTAAATCGTTTTTCAGTTGTGCACTTGCCTTGCTTTATTTAAAGAGTTATAAATAATTTTGTAGAGTTTTAGTTGTATTTACTGTTTAGGGTTACACACTCAAGTGCGTTAGCCTTTTCTGTGTTTATTTAGTGTATTATTGCATTGTTTAGTCTGTTTTAACCAAAAAAATAAATAAATAAATAACTATCTTGTTTGCTCGGTTCCCACTTTTCCTAGCTAGTATAGTCCAGATCCCAGGCTTTGCTGGTTTCAGGACTTTATTTTCTGTGTTCAGAGCTATCCAGATCTTGCTGTGGTAGAGGGAAGTCCTACTGCTTACCAGTGGGAGTGGTGAGCATTGTACTGCCTGCCTGACACTAGAGGAGTGGTTTTCAGCTCTGAAATTGTAATTTTAGCCATTTTGGGCTGATTTCTATCCCTTTCAAATTTCTGGCTTACAAATGCACGTGTTTGCGCATTTTTCACATTGTGCAGCACCACCGGGCTACGGTTAAACTATTCCAGGTGCCAGAAAGTCTGCTTTTCAAATTCTCACTTAGAACTAGCTGGTTTTTCAGTAGTAGCACTAAAGTCTGAACCCCTGTGACTAGCACTTGCTCTACAACCTGCTGGAAAGCACTAGGAAGCCTTAAACTGATATATGCTCTCAACTCTCCTTGTTAATAAGGAGAAATTAATCGTAGGCATTAAACAGCCTATAATTACAAAGTAACTTGCAAAGGTAAGGGAAAAAAGCTTTTGTACTTTACAAAAAAGTACCTAAGCAGGCCTGTCCAGGGGTCAGCTTCCGGTGATTTCTCCTGTCCACCTGGTGAATCTGGGCATACTGGGACAATTCAGCAACTGCCTCATGTACACAGACAACCCTCTCCTCCTACCACCCAACACCGCAACCTGCGAGAGATGCACTTACATAGCCAAACTGGATGCAAAGCTCTCTCCAGCCAAGATTGTGCTAGACAGTCAAGAGGAGAAGGTTAACACCTGCACTACACCTCAAGCAAAACATAGCCCTTCAAAACCCACACCATCAACACCCACACATAGCAACACTAAACCCACATATGCGGGGGCCCTTAACATTGACCTGCCCAAGCAACAAGGACCTCCAAAGCTGAAACGCAAACACCACTCACATCAAAGTGACACATAGCTCACAGCACCAGTGTGCCACCCAACAACAGCCCCTAAGGCAAGACAATGTACGCAACACTTTAGTCATAGTTGACTCTATAGTCAGGCACAATGAGGTCCCACTCACCAGGCTGAATAAGGAGAAAATTATAGTCAGCTGCCTGTCAGGTGCCAGGATCTGCCACATAATGCACGCACTCAAGTCACTCCACAACAAGTACAAATACGACTCTGTCATTGTCCATGTTGGAGTGAATGACTTGAGATGTACCTCCCTGAACTACATGAAAAGAGACATGGAAGAGCTGTTGGATAATGTTGCCCAGGCAGGTAGGACCCTAGCCCTGAGTAGCATCCTGCCTTTGCCTAGAATTATCATTCTAGGCAAAGGCAGGATGCTACTCAGGGCTAGGGTCCTACCTGCCTGGGCCACATTATCTGACAGCTCTACAGTATAAGATACTACAGTATAAGGACAAAATGATTGACTTCAACAATTGGCTAAGCTTCTGGTGTCATTCAAAGGGGATCCAGTATCTGTCTTCCTGGGACAACATGATTGACAAGCCACAATGCTTTGCCAGAGATGGTCTGCACCTGTCACCCCTGGGATTCAGGTTACTGGCTAAAGATCTCACCACCCCTATAGTGCCTTTTTTAGGCAAGATTCAAAGGACAAAACTTCCACCGTAACAGATACAAGCATGCAAAATCTGAAGGTAATCTACTCAATGCTAGAAGTCTAAACCTCAAAATGCACTCTCCAGAGGCTCTCATAAAAATGGAGAACATCAATATCTGTGCAATAACTCAGACCTGGTTCAAGGCTCCAGAGAGCACCCCTGCAATACCAGACTACAACTCTTAACACACATTTCAGCCACCAAACCAAGATCAAAACACTAAAGGTGGAGGAGTGTCCATATTCACCAAGGATATTTACACCTCCAGGCTAGTTGCCCAACACAATGCATCTAAAATTCTCCAGGTGTAACTAACACTAGGTAAGACTGCAATTCAAACTGCAGCTTGCTACAAATCCCCCACCGTGCCCTAAGATTCTCACTACACCTTTCTAAACATACTGGTCAATATTAAGATACAACCAAACACCCCAATACTGGGTGATTTCAACTATCCTGCCATTAACTGGGAAAACTATTCGGGTACCAACACCTTTTCCCAACGGTTCTTGAAATTCATAAATTCCAATGCCCTGTTTCAACTAATCCATTGTCCCATCCGGGGCTCCAATATCCTAGACCTCGTCATTACCAACATGGGAGATAGATGCTCCACACCAGTGGTCACACCTCATTGGTCAGGTCTGACCATAAACAAATCACACTTGACATCCACATCCCACCCCCACCCCTCAGTAAGAAAACCTCCGTAAAAAAAAGTCTCCAAATCCAACTGCATGCTACTCAAGTCAGAAGGGACAGACTTCATGACACCCATGCAGATGGGAGCTGAAAGTTCGACTGCTGAATCCTACACTAAGGCACTGTACGAGTACATCCACTCGTGCATGAATCGTGCCATCCCAAATAGAACCAAGACGCTCTCCTCCAAAAGAAGGAAGCCAATCTTGTGGTCCCCAGCCATAAACAAACTATACAACAGAAGAAAGAAACTGTTGCAGAAAAGAGGAAAATCCCAGTATGCAAAAAAACGCTCTTACCAGCCTCAGTAAGAAGCTGAGATCCCTCATAAAATCCTCCAAAACTAGTTATGAAAATAAAATTGCCAAAAATTTCAAAGACAACCACAAGGTATTCTATAGTTATGTCAATAATCTAAATGGCAATGCTCAGATATGCTCTGAGCTACAACAGAATGGCATTAAATATACTGATCCCAAGGATATTGCCAATATCCTGGCAGATCAATTTAGTGCAAACTTCACCCCCTCTCCCTCCCTAAAGGGCCCATCTCAATACCAAAAGATTGCCAAATTCCACTAATCATGGTCACACAGGTAGAAACCTCACTCTCCAAAGCTAAGAATACAGCATCCATGGGACCAGATGACATCCCGGGCTGTGTACTGCATGAACTACAAAATGAACTGGCACCTCTCCTGAGTGTCATGTTTAATCATAGCCTCACCTCAGGGTTCATGCCCACTGAG
This sequence comes from Protopterus annectens, assembly GCF_019279795.1. NCBI lineage: Eukaryota > Metazoa > Chordata > Ceratodontiformes > Protopteridae > Protopterus > Protopterus annectens. Next base: position 1,184,940,594 of record NC_056725.1, on the reverse strand, counting down.
TGGCGTACAGCTACAGTTATCCCACTCCACAAGGGGGGAATCCACCTTGGATCCCAGGAACTACCATCCCATCAGTCTGATGAGCCTGATCTGCAAGGGCATGGAACGCATTATCATGGAACTTATAAATAAAGACATTGGCAACCTTCAAACACTGGACCCCACCCAGTTTGGGTTCATGAAGAGCTGATCTTGTCTCCTGAACCTGACTGACTTCTTCGAATCAATCTCCAGAGCTGTGGATGAGGGTAAGGCAGGTCCACACAGCCTATCTAGACCTTGTCAAGGCCTTCGACACCACTCTCCTCTTTGGAATCATAGATAAACTTACTAAGCTGGGCATAAATCCCTATGTCACTTGATGGGTTGCCAACTGGCTTACTGACAGAACCCAGACTGTAAAAGTAGCCAACTCTAAATCCAGCTCCAGACAAGTGACAAGTGGAGTACCTCAAGGTTCAGTCCTGGGACCGCTCTTGTTTGGCATCTACTTCTCTGAAGTACAGACCAACACTAAGGGACTCTGGCTAACAAAGTTCGCAGATGACTGCAAACTGGGAGCCATTATTGAATCCCCAAATGATGTGGATATTCTATGAAAGGGCCTTACAGAAACAGATGCTTGGTGTCAGAGCCATGGGCTCAAGCTTAATGCCAGGAAATGTATAGTTATCCCCTTTGGGAAAAACATTTACCCATGAATTACCACATAGGTGGCAGTACACTAAACACCAAAAGTGTGATGAGAGACTTAGGGACATAGGTGGACAGTGGTCTCACCTTCGATAACCACATCACCAGAACAGTCAAGAAATCCTTCTGTGTGTCACACCTCATCACTAAGGGCTTTTCATCCAGAAAAAAAGGAGGTCATTGTCCTACTGAATTCATCCCTCATTAGACCCATTATAAAGTACAATGCCCCGTTTGGTATGTACCTCACAAGACATCTGCAACAGCTGGAAAGGCCACAGAAATACCTCACTAAAAGAATTACAGGCATAAAGCAGATGCCTTATACTGACCATCTAAAAAAACTCCAGCTATACTCTGTGGCATATCATCGACTCAGAGGTGATCTCTGCTTAAAATACAGGGCCATGTCAAACCCTGAGCTGTTGGATATGCTTCACTTAAAGAAATCCCAATCCCTCAGAACTACACACTCCAGGGATCTAAACCTTGTCATCACAAAGAACAAAACATGCTGGAGGGATAGGTTCCTGACCCAGAGACTCCACATACTCTGGAATAGACTGCCCATACATGTCAAGTAGAGCACCTCCTTGGTGCTCTTCAAAAGGAACCTTGACGATTGGATGAGAGATTGGAAATTCATCCCAGGGATTACGTCAGTCACCCTGCTAGACAGGGTTCCAGGGAAGTAAATATTGTGGGAAGAAATATCCAGAGAATTGTTATGGCTAGGCTTGTATAGGCCCTAGGGCCAATAGCCTAGTGCCAACCTATGAACCTATGAACCTATGAACCTATGAACATGCAGGTCACCAGTCATCTGTTTGTATGGCCTGGTCATGCACAAAAACAAGAGTTTGCAGCAAAGCTCATTATTTTGCTTTTGTTACATTGACTTTTCATTTTGTTTTGTATCATTTTACTTTCAGTGGGCAAAGTTTTGTCAGCGTATATCCCCACCTGCGTGATCTCCATACCTCTCAGCTGTCCAGATTTTTGCCTCATATTTTTGGCCTATTCCTCATAAAATGCATGGTTGTCTAGCAAATCACTGAGGATTAAAGTCACTAAATAAAAATAAATAATGACATACATTTGAGTTGCAGACTTCATATCTTTCAGAAAATACATAACGCAAAACCTGTTGTTCTAGCAACTTTCTAAGTTCATAGGAGCAACATTTAAAGCCTGTCCCTATTTTTGGGCCTCTGTCCCACCATTATTTCTGGCTTTGTCCAGATTTCTTCCATTGAGAGATTGAGAGGTATGCTGATCTCTCAATTCATATCTAAAACTTCTCACTTCATCTTTTCTTTACATCAACCAAAGTAATACACAAATAAACCCACTATCTCTATGAATATTAATGTACAAACATCCCCTTAATCCTTCTATGTCTTTGATCTCATACTTCTTCTCTATGTAGCTCTTTCTCTCCTTTCTCTTCTGATTCCTCCCAATCCCAGCTGCTTTCTCCTCTATCTTTTACATCTGCAATCAGCTTCCCACCATCCACTTCTCACCCATGATCCTTTGTCCATCCTTTGATTGATTTTACTCTATCTGCCTCATACCACATCTTCCTGTTCCTGCCTGCACAACCAGTACTCTGATTTTTTCCTCATCCTCTGCACCCTCTAGTCCTCTTTCCATTTGCTAACTCTTTAGTTGATATTCTCATGTCACATAAAATCTGTGTCCTGACACAAGTGCCAACTGCCTGCACTTATTTTTAAAATTGTTTTTTTTTTAAACTTGTATTTTATCTGTCTCTGGCCTAGCACTCAAGTGTGGGGTCATTTACTGCACTGTTCTAACTTGTTGATACTTGTGGACCTCTGCTTTCCTTAAAAAAAAACAAAAAAAACAAAAAAATCGTGCTTTTTTCCCACTTTTCTGAGATTTAAAAAAGTTCAGTTACAGATTTGCTGTTCTGAACTGTTTGTAAGTTTCTTGGAGGCCATTGTTTGCTTGGGCTAAAGGGAAGTCTCTATGTTCATCAGTGGCAGTAATAAACATTGAGCAGCCTGCCTGCCCCTGTGGGAGTGGTTACTGCCTTGAAACTGTAGTTTTATTGGCCATTTTGGGTCAATTCCAAACTCCTTGATCTCCCTCTCTTAAAACCCGATTGCTTCATGGTTTTGGCATCTTTTCAGACTTGTTGGCTGTTGGTGAAGCACCCACCAAGAGGAGAAAATGCTGAGAGAAGAAAGGAGCCACTTTTGAGATTTTAAGTATTTTGCTTCAGATTATTTGTTAAGTTTTTCTGCATTGCCGCCTACTTTTGAGCATTTTCTGGCTTGTTAAACTTGATTTCTGTGTTGGTAACTGTATTTAGAACACAACCTAGAGCTGATTACTGAATTTCCTGCCTGCACTTATTTTTAAAATCGTTTTTTTTTTCTTAAAACTTGCATTTTATCTGTCTCTGGCCTAGCACTCAAGTGTGGGGTCATTTACTGCACTGTTCTAACTTGTTGATACTTGTGAACCTCTGCTTTCCTTAAAAAAAAACAAAAAACAAAAAATCTTGCTTTTTCCCACTTTTCTGAGATTTAAAAAAGTTCAGTTACAGATTTGCTGTTCTGAACTGTTTGTAAGTTTCTTGGAGGCCATTGTTTGCTTGGGCTAAAGGGAAGTCTCTGTGTTCATCAGTGGCAGTGATAAACATTGAGCAGCCTGCCTGCCCCTGTGGGAGTGGTTACTGCCTTGAAACTGTAGTGTTATTGGCCATTTTGGGTCAATTCCAAACTCCTTGACCTCCCTCTCTTAAAATCTGATTACCTCGTGGTTTTGGCATCTTTTCAGACTTGTTGGCTGTTGGTGAAGCACCCACCAAGGGGAGAAAATGCTGAGAGAAGAAAGGAGCCACTTTTGAGATTTTAAGTATTTTGCTTCAGATTATTTGTTAAGTTTTTCTGCATTGCCGCCTACATTTGAGCATTTTCTGGTTTGTTAAACTTGATTTCTGTGTTGGTAACTGTATTTAGAACACAACCTAGAGCTGATTACTGAATTTCCTGCTTGCACTTATTTTTAAAATCGTTTTTTTTTTTCTTAAAACTTGCATTTTATCTGTCAATGGCCTAGCACTCAAGTGTGGGGTCATTTACTGCACTGTTCTAACTTGTTGATACTTGTGAACCTCTGCTTTCCTTAAAAAAAACAAAAAAAACCAAAAAAATCTTGCTTTTTTCCCACTTTTCTGAGATTTAAAAAAGTTCAGTTATAGATTTGCTGTTCTGAACTGTTTGTAAGTTTCTTAGAGGCCATTGTTTGCTTGGGCTAAAGGGAAGTCTCTGTGTTCATCAGTGGCAGTGATAAACATTGAGCAGCCTGCCTGCCCCTGTGGGAGTGGTTGCTGCCTTGAAACTATAGTTTTATTGGCCATTTTGGGTCAATTCCAAACTCCTTGATCTCCCTCTCTTAAAACCCGATTGCCTCGTGGTTTTGGCATCTTTTCGGACTTGTTGGCTGTTGGTGAAGCACCCACCAGGAGGAGAAAATGTTGAGAGAAGAAAGGAGCCACTTTTGAGATTTTAAGTATTTTGCAACAGATTATTTGTTAAGTTTTTCTGCATTGCCGCCTACTTTTGAGCATTTTCTGGCTTGTTAAGCTTGATTTCTGTGTTAGTAACTGTATTTAGAACACAACCTAGAGCTGATTACTGAATTTCCTGCCTGCACTTATTTTTAAAATCGTTTTTTTCTTAAAACTTGCATTTTATCTGTCTCTGGCCTAGCACTCAAGTGTGGGGTCATTTACTGCACTGTTCCAACTTGTTGATACTTGTGAACCTCTGCTTTCCTTAAAAAAAACAAAAAAATCTTGCTTTTTTCCCACTTTTCTGAGATTTAAAAAAGTTCAGTTACAGATTTGCTGTTCTGAACTATTTGTAAGTTTCTTGGATTCCATTGTTTGCTTGGGCTAAATAGAAGTCTCTGTGTTCATCAGTGGCAGTGATAAACATTGAGCAGCCTGCCTGCCCCTGTGGGAGTGGTTACTGCCTTGAAACTGTAGTTTTATTGGCCATTTTGGGTCAATTCCAAACTCCTTGATCTCCCTCTCTTAAAACCCTCTTTTGCGCATTTTTGCACATAGCACAACATCGGGCAGCACCACCTAATTGGGTTTAAACTATTCATGGCTCCACAAAGTCTGCTCTTCACTTTTTCCCTTAGAACTGCTCTATCTTTCAAATTAAACACCGCATTCTCATTCTAAGGTCCCTCACTGGTCCAAATAAGTAATCTTACAAGGTAGCACTAATAAACCATAAGCACTACTTACTCTTATACTCTCTACGATTACCTTGTCCCATATTGGTCCGTTTAAATTCAGTTCCCTATATTACTCTAGCACGTCCAAAGGTCAGTCAATGGTTTCCTCTCCAGTCCAGCTGGTGAATCTGGGAATTTTGAGGCAATGTTACAACTGTCTCATGTACACAGACAACCCTCTCCTCCTCCAAACAGGTTCAAATATATGTGAGAGATTGAACCATATAGCCAAACTGGAGGCTGAGCTCTCTCATCTCAAAACTGGTGTAACCAGTCAGGAGGAGAAGGTAACCTCACACAACACAATTCCAGTATCACATAGTCCCACCACAACAGCAAACCAAACACATGAAAACACAAAAACATACTCGGAGGCTCTAAATAAAAATCTACTTAAGCAACAGAGACCTCCAAAGCAGACATCCAAGCAAACGCTACCCCAAAACAAAACACGTACAACACATAGCACACAAAGTCAGTGTGCCAAGCAGTCACAGCCCTTAAGGCTGAATAACACACCTGATACTCTTGCAATAGGTGACTCTATTGTCAGACACACTGACGTCCCACTCACCAGGCTGAATAAAGATAAGGTCACAGTGAGCTGCCTGTCGGGGGCTAGGATCTGCCACATAATGCAAGCACTCAGGTCACTCCAAAGCAAATACAAATATGACTCAGTCATTGTACATGCTGGCTTGAATGACCTGAGATGTACCTCCCTTGACTACATGAAAAGAGACATAGAGGAGCTCTCTGATCATGTAGCCCAGGCCGGTATGACCCTGACCTTGAGCAACATCTTACCCTCACCTAGAATGATGCCACAGTATAAAGACAAAATGATCGATTTTAACAATTGGCTAAAATTTTGGTGTCATTCAAAAAGGATCCAGTATCTGTCAGCCTGGGATGACATGCTCGACAAGCCACGTTCCTTTTCTAGGGACAGCTTGCACCTGTCACCCCTGGGCTTTCGGATAATGGCAAAGGCTCTTGCCACCCCCATAGTGCCTTTTTTAGGCAAGGCTCAAAAGTCAAACCCACCTCCCTAGACAGCACAAGGAACAAGAAACTAAGGGTAATGTTGCTAAACGCCAGATATCTTAACCTCAAGATGCATGCACTCGAAGCTCTCCTCAGTATGGAGAACATCGATATCTGTGCAGTGACAGAAACCTGGTTCAAGGCTCCAGAGAGCACCCCAGCACTACCAGGTTATACCTCATATCATGCTTTTCAGCCTCAAAACCCGGACCGAACCACAAAAGGAGGGGGAGTTTCCATATTTATCAAGGATATCCACACCTCCAGGTTAGTGGCATTGCACAAAGTATCGGAGACCATCCATGTGCAACTGACAGTGGGCAAGACTGCTTTTCAGTTTATAGCATCCTACAGACCACCCTTTCAAAGTCAGAAATCCCACTCGGCTTTCCTGAAAACATTGGAGAACATGAAGATCTCTCCAAACACCATTATATTGGGTGACTTCAACTACCCAACCATAGACTGGGAGGATTACTCAAGCCCCAGTACCTTAGCCCAAAGGTTCTTGGAATTTATAAACTCAAATGCTACGGAACAACTAGTCACCAGTCCCACAAGAGGGGGAAACATACTAGACCTGATCATTACCAACATGGGGACTCTATGCTCCATACCAGAAGTATATCCCTCATTGGTAAGATCAGACCATAAATTAATTTCACTGGATATCCACATCCCGACCCCACCCCCAGCCCAGAAAACCACAGTGAAAAACTTCTCAAAAGTGAACTTCACACTTCTCAAAACCAAAGTGGAATCCTTCAAGGCCCCAGGGCCAGTGGAAACTACGACTCAAACTGCAGAATCCTATATAAACGCATTCTACGGACATCTACAGGAATGCATGGATCATGCTATCCCAAACAAAATCAAGACCCAATCATCCAAAGGCAGGAGTCCAGTCTGGTGGACCCCAGCCATAAATAAACTGTACAACAGAAGGAGGAAGTTACTACATGATAGAGCAAAATCCCTAAAAGGGAAGGCATCTCTGATCAGTACTAGCAAAAAATTACAATCCCTCATAAAATCCTCCAAGGCCAGCTTCGAGAGAAAAATTGCACAGGACACTAAAGACAATCATAAGTTTTTTTTCAGTTATGTTAGGAACCTGGGATGCAACTCCCAGACTTGTTCTGAGTTGATTCTAAACGACAAAAAATACACTGAACCCACAGACATCGCCAATATCCTGGCAGACAGGTTCAGTGCAAACTTCTCCACCCCCTCCCCCCACAAAAGAGCAAGTATCTATCCCGGCAGAGTGCAGCCTCCCAAACATCTCTGATGCTCAGGTGAAGGCCACCCTCTCCAAAGCAAAAAACACTGCTTCCATGGGACCAGATGGCGTCCCGGGTTGTGTCCTACATGAACTCCAAGAAGAACTAATGCCTCAAGTAAAACTGCTGTACAATCTCAGCTTCACTACAGGATATGTGCCCAAAGAATGGCGTACAGCAACAGTGGTCCCACTCCACAAAGGTGGCGCCTCTGCGGACCCTGGAAACTATCGCCCCATAAGCCTGCCTAGCCTAGTCTGCAAGGCTATGGAGAGGATCATCATGGAACTCATAAACAAAGACATTGGGGACCTACAGACACTAGATCCTACCCAATTTGGCTTCATCAAGGGCAGATCCTGCCTTTTGAACCTGGTCGACTTCTTCGAAACAGCCACCAAGGCCATAGATGAAGGGAAGGTAGTTCACACAGCCTATCTGGACCTCCGAAAGGCATTTGACACAATACCCCACTCGGGCATCATAGATAAGCTATCCAGCCTAAATATAAACCCCTATGTCACAAGATGGGTTGCAAACTGGCTCAAAGACAGAACCCACAGAGTCAGAGTTGCTGGAGCCATGTCAGACTCGAAACCGGTCACAAGTGGCATCCCACAAGGTTCTGTCCTGGGACCTCTCTTGTTCGGTATTTACATTTCTGAGGTACAGGCCACTGTGGGAGGACTATGGCTCACCACGTTTGCAGAAGCTGCAAACTGGGCACCATAATCGACTCTCCAGCTGACACAAACATCCTTCAAAAAGGTCTCGCAGAAACGGATAACTGGTGCCAGAGCCATGGTCTAAAGCTAAATGCCAAAAAGTGTATAGTCATACCCTTTGGCAAAAACAATGTGCCCACAAATTACCACATAGGTGGTAACCCATTAAGTACAGAGAAAGTAATTAGGGATCTGGGGACCCAAGTTGATAGCAATCTCTCCTTTGACAACCACATTGCCAAAGTGGTTAGAAAGACCTTCTACATAGCCCACCTCATCATGAAAGGATTCACATCTAGATCAAGAGAGGTAATAGTGCCCCTTTATTCATCCCTCATCAGGCCCATCATAGAATACAATGCCCCCTTTGGGATGTACCTTACCCGACACCTGCAGCAATTAGAAAGACCCCAAAAGTACCTCACCAGGAGGATCAAGGGACTCAAACAGATGCCATATGCTGCTCGGTTAAAAAAAACTCCAGCTCTACTCAGTTGCATACCGCCTACTTCGAGGCGATCTATGCCTGACATATTAAGCTATGTCCAACCCAGAATTAATGGACATGCTCCACCTCAGTAAATCTAAATCCCTTAGAGCCATGCGCTCTAGGGACTTGAACCTCAGCACAGAAATAAATAGAACATGCTGGAGGGACAGATTCATAACCCAGAGGCTCCCTTCCCTCTGGAATAGAATTCCAATTCATGTTAGGCAGAGCACCTCACTGACTCTCTTCAAGAAAAATCTTGATGAGTGGATGGGGGATCGTAGGTTTGTCCCGGGGATTACTTCTGTGTCACTATTAGACAGAGGCACAGTAAACTAAACTTTAAAAAGGGCACAGTATACTCAAATCAAGGGGTGGCGTAAGCCAAACACAATCAGGCTAGGCTTATAAATGCCCCAGGACAGATAGCCTAGTATGAACCTATGAAGCTATAAGTGCCATAAGATCACCTAATGACCAGATGAAGTCCAGATACACCTGTATAATGGAAGACAATATATACATTATTAGATAGCACATGAATGTTATTTGCCTCATAATTCTGATAGCTGTTGCTACTCTTTTATCACAATGCAGTACATGATTTAATGTGTGTGTGTGTGTGTGTGTGTGTGTGTGTGTGTGTGTGTGTGTGTGTGTGTGTGTGTCTGTGAAACTTGACTTTTTCCCTCTATTCATCCTGTGGGCATTCCCTATAAAGCATAATATATCTTTTGATTTAGCATAAACTAATGTACACAAATCATACATATTTTTACACTAAACTCCAGCTGCTGGCTACCTGTCTGTTTTACAAGATTTGCTGGATCCTACAGAGTAATAGCATATTGTATGATTTTATTTTATTACTCCAGACAAAAGTATTCTGCACAAAACTGGTCCCAAAAACTAATATTCAAAGCTTTTTATAACGTAGACAATTCCTTTCTTATCTCAGTAAGTATGCACACATCTTATAACAATCAGCTGTCCCGCAGCACTCCTATGCAGCATAGTACCAAAGGCATTGCTAAAATCCAAATTCAGTATATCCAGCTAGTTCCTTGCTGATGAGCCAGTCTTAGATCTTGTTAAGATTAGTCTAAAAACCTCTGCTGTATGAATTCAAGCTGTGGTTCAAAAGAACGAATGATATACAGCACACTTTTTTCTTTTTTTATCTTTTTCTGCATAAAAGTGTAAGTACATAATAATAAGATATGAACTGTGCAGACTTGTGTAATACAATAATAAGCAAAATACTTAAGTCCAAACTGCTCATACAATTATTGCCCACATATGCAATTCTTTTTCAGCACTTGGCACTGGATATGGCAAAACGCAAAAAAAAAAAAAAAAAAAAAAACTACATCCTCTTATTGTTTTGCTTCTTTATTTTACACTTCAATTTAATATTTTTTACTCTGTCATTCCACTTCATAACAATACTGCAATGGAATAAGCAGACACTGCTTGCAAACCAGAACTTTTAAAAATAATTTTTCATACTGCAAAGTTTCCAGTCAGCAAAAGATCATCATCAGAGTAAGGAAAACCAGAGCAAAAGACAAGCTATTACTCCTCTACTGAGTCTGAATTCTTTAATTCAATACAAAAAAAAAAAAAAACAGAAATTCACCATGCATTCTAACATACACAATTAGGCATGTCCTATACCCACCACCCAACTAAAAATAAATCAAAAGAGGTCATGGAATATAAAGGAAAATTTACTTGGCAGTGTAACTACAGCATCTTGCATACAGACAGACACAAAGTCATAAAATATAAGGACACAAGTCAGAACGTGAAGTACAGGTCCAAGACACTGTCCAGATCTGAGTGGTCATGCATAACCCAGTACCCAGGATAAAACACCTTCCCGTGACGCACGTGTCCCCACACAAATATGCGGGAGAATATATCGCACACTTGCATAGTGGCAAACGGCAGAAGGGTAAGGAAGACAACCGACAGTAACAGGAGAACCCTGATGAAGTGTGAGGGATACCTAGTGTGTGCCGGCTTGACCGACCATACCTGACAACCTGTGTGAGCTAGATATCTGGACAGAGCCGTGACTACAAGTGAGACAAAGGTACAACAGCAGCTACAATATGCAAAGATAGCTGTTAGAAGTTATTCATGTATGTGCAGTCTGAGTACCCGGGAAGTCCACTGGGCGAAGAATTGCCCAGTAACAGCGGAGGCCCGGGTAGAAAAGTTCCACAAGCAATACAAGGAAATAAAGGCTACATAATGTTAAAGGTAAAATACAAGAGTAAAAGGCATACAGTCAGGAAATACACATGCATAACATGTGCATAATAAGACAGTGCAAATCCAGAGTTTGTAGTGGTAATACAGAAATGTACAACAATGACATACTGGGAGTCAAGTGAGTGTCAGCTAAGTCTGGTTAAGCTGGAGGGTAGAGAGGAGCAGGAGTATGGAGAGCTCAGAGGAGTGAGATCCGTAGAATGTATAACAGGTGCAAGCAGGAATATATCCATGTGGATGGATAAACATAGATATATCATAGAATGACAGTTTGCACAATGGCATTAATGTCCAGAGTATGAAGTCTGAAACTCAACTGTCTGCCAGCACGTCCTGAAATCTGTCCCTAATGCCGAGCTACTGCTGTGCCAGAACACAACAGCGTAAACAGACGTTCGTACCATATCACTCAACTGTCCAGATATTCGCAGAATGACCAGAGTGTTGGCTCATAGTGTTGTGTGCCTCCAACATCCTGTGTCTGTCCGGTAAATAGGTGTGGATTGACATCACGAAATAATGAGCATTAAGTATAGCACTCCACATCCCGCAGAAGAGTCAGGACAATGCAAAACCTAGTATTCTATCAATGTTATAAGCTTGTAAGGAAACTAGTTAAAATGTGTCCCTCTTACTCTCCCCATATAGCACTCCACATCCCGCAGAAGTGTCATGACAATGCAAAACCTAGTATTCTATCAATGTTATAAGCTTAACCAAATACCATACACTTGAAGGAAATAAGGCTCGGCTCCTGGATATGTCTAAAACTTTTAACAATCCACAAAGAGGTCACACTTTAACGCAAAGTCACAAAAAGTACGTTTTCGTTTCACACGACTTCTTCAGAAAGCAGGAATCAGAATACTGCTACAATAAATACATCCTCCTTTTATAATCCCAGTATATTAAATCAATTATACAATAATTCACTTAACCAATTAATTAATTATAATCTAAAAGTTGTACAAAACATTAATATTACCAAAAAGACAAACAACCGAAGGAGAATTGAGACAGTCACATTCATTCAAATAAAAACATCTATTAAATCACCTCAAATAGACTTTCTTAAAAACAATTATTAAGAAATTTTGAAATTTTATTTCAGGGGCAACGCTCTGGTAATATGAATACAGATTTAAAAAGAAAAAGTACATTCAATCCCCCTTTACATCCCCAACTTAAAAATTTTGAGGCCCTTATGGAAAGAAAAATTAGATCAGAACTGTCCAAGAATAAAATAGTTTATTATTTGACCAAGGAGGAAAATATTTTATTAATTAATTTATTTTTATATATTTATTAATTTATTTATTTTTTAAAATATTTATTTTATTTTAGTAATAATTTTATTAAGAAAATTAAGCAATGATCCTAATATTAGAGTATCTAAACCGAATAAAGGAGGGGGAACAGTTATAATGGACCAAATGTTCTATGAAGCTAAGATGATGGAACTTTTGGAAAACAAAATAAAATATGTTAGAGCATCTATAAATGAAATAAATATTGGAAATAGGAAGATTTCGATGGTATTGAATGACCTGTTATTAGAGGGCTCTATTGACCTTCCCACATATAATTATTTGAAAGTGGAGAAACCTACGATCCCTACAATTTTTGGAGTGGCTAAGGTGCATAAGGATATTAATAATCCACCATTGAGACCAATTGTTTCCTCAGCAAATTCAGTGACAGCCCCCTTAGCTAAGTGGCTTGATACAAAACTGAAAGATTTGTCCATGGTAGGGAATGGAGTTGTGAAAGATTCATGGGCTTTACTTACTAATGTAACTCCTGATATGTTTGAGGAAGATTTTATTACCATAGATATAGTGGACTTGTTTTCCTCAATTCCATACTGTGAGGGTATGAAGTGGTTTGAAGAAGCACTTGTTAATTATGGAAAATTTAACAACAATGATTTTTATTTAATTCTTACTTTGATGGACCTTGTACTTACTAATAATTTTATACACTATGAAGGTGATTTTTTCAAGCAGATACAAGGTGTTGCTATGGGGGCCAGATGTGCCCCCACTTATACAAACATTATTTTATCAGCATGGGAGGAGGAATTTATTATTAATTCCCCTTTTAATCATTGTTGGAAACTTTACAAACACTTCTTAGATGATATGTGCTTCTTATGGAATGGGACAGAAGATGAATTTAAAGCCTTTTTTCATAATATTTCTCAATCTATAGATTTTTTTAAGTTTACATATCAAATGGATAAAGTAGCTCTTGAGTACTTGGATATATATATTGGGAAATGTGAAACAGGTTTTTTTTCTCTAACATTTTTAGAAAAGAAACTTTTTCTAATTCTTATTTGTCCTACAATAGTTCCCACCCTTACCACCAGAAAAAGGGTGTGGTAAAAGGACAGTATGTACGAGCCAGTAGAATGACATCTAGGGACTCTGATTTTCAGGAGGAATGTGCATTGCTAAATAAAATGTTTGTTGAAAGAAATTATCCTTTAGATCTTATCACCAAGATAGAAGATGAAGTTAAGGGATGTAGGGACCATAAATTTAAACCTATTTTAGGTCTAGTTAATGGATGGGATACAAAGGTGGGAGGAGATAGATATCAAATTGATGGTAATTTTGTCACTGATTATAGTGGTCAAGCAGTGAAAATTAGGAGAATGTTAGAACTTGAATGGAAAAGATTTGGTGACTTGTCTGATTTGAAGATATTGTTTCAGCAACCTTTAAAATGCACCTACCATAAAGGCAGGTGCCTAAAGTCATTAATTGAAAGTAAAGGTGGAACAAGGGCAGTTAAAAATGGTAAGGTAGGCACATATAAGTGTGGGAGGTGTTCGCAATGTCATTTTATTTTAACTAAAAATGCTATTTTCATACAAAGCAGAGATATGGTGATAGAGAGCAAGTTCTTCGCTAATTGTGAAACCAGTGGAATTGTATATATTGCCTTGTGTAAGAAATGTGAAGCTTTTTATATAGGGAAATCTGAAAGGAAACTTAAGAATAGGATTTACGAACACAATTATGAAATGAGGACAAATTGTGCCAATAATGCCCTTTCTAGACATAGAGTAAACTGTGAGACAGCAATATTTAGTTTTTTTGTGCTAGAGTTTGTAGAAAAGGATATCAGAGGTGGGCCATGGGAGACGTCAGTTGAGTCTAAAGAGTTGGTGTGGCAATTACTATTAGAAGCCAATAAGTCCCCAGGCCTCAATGATGTTATTTCTATAGCCCCTGTATTGAAAATGAGAGCGGCCAAACTTTAAGGCGTAGGTTTTGGGTTAACATCCCCCACCTTTGATTATGCACTTCATTATATATGTGTATTGTATATATACATATATACATATTTATATTATTGATTATTATATATATTTTTTTATACATATTTTTTTTGATATCATAATTCTTGAGATATATGTAATTAATTAATATAACTAAGCAATAAAAATAGTATCAATTTTAATAATATTAAAATGTATGTGCAATATTATAGCTATTTAATATATTTATCATATATTTTTTATATATATTTATTATATATATTTCATTATATATATTTTCTTGGATATTTAATCTTCTTAGAATAAAGGTTTATTGCAATATATATATATATATATATATATATATATATATATATATATATATAGTATTCTATTTTAAAATAGATACTATGGTTTCTGTTCTATTGGGGCTTCATGTACAAATTGTTTCATGTATATTTATTATACAACACCAGATGGCGCTAATCAACTTAAGGTTACTTTTGGTAGAATCTGATTAGTTAAAGTGAAGTTTTAAGATATATATTTATATATATGTATTTTTTAATGAAAAGTTCTTAATAATTGTTTTTAAGAAAGTCTATTTTAGGTGATTTAATAGATGTTTTTATTTGAATGAATGTGACTCTCTCAATTCTCCTTCGGTTGTTTGTCTTTTTGGTAATATTAATGTTTTGTACAACTTTTAGATTATAATTAATTAATTGGTTAAGTGAATTATTGTATAATTGATTTAATATACTGGGATTATAAAAGGAGGATGTATTTATTGTAGCAGTATTCTGATTCCTGCTTTCTGAAGAAGTCATGTGAAACGAAAACGTACTTTTTGTGACTTTGCGTTAAAGTGTGACCTCTTTGTGGATTATTAAAACTTTTGGACATATCCAGGAGCCGAGCCTTATTTCCTTCAAGTGTATGGTATTTGGTTTGGTTTGTTTTTACACTTGATTCCAGCGTCTTTTTCATTTTTAATGTTATTAGTTTGTAAGGAAACTAGTTAAAATGTGTCCCTCTTACTCTCCCCATCATGTAGGGTTTGCGCAGATTTGTTGCTCAAAGAGGTCGAGAGGTATGGTCCGTACATATGTACAGTAACAAGCCATGACATTTGTGTAATGTACAACTGCATACCTGTAGTCACAACATGTCCAAGAAAATAATCCCCGTATGAATGAATACAGGTAATAGTCAAATGTGAAAAGGAACCCCCCCCCTCACCGTGAAGTATGGACCGTAACAACCCCACCCATAATATGTACAGCCAACAGAATAAGCTCCTGATAGGTGCCCAAACACATGTGTCTATAAATACAGGTAAAATTTTCATAATAAGGAGATGCTCCCTGTCCACATGCTTCATCTGACATTTGAATTCGGCCAGGGAAGTTCCGTTCACCAGGCGGACAAGCCCATACCCAGATCACTACATGAACACCCTGACAATTAGAAACGTGTATGTGATACGACTATATGCCCTGGTGTTCTGCATATCCTCGGAGTGATTATCAATGGAGCTGGGGTCCACAACAGTAGGCAATACGGAATGTGTAATATGTAGTACCGCGTTTCCCACAGGAGGGGAATGGATGCCTGTGTTGTAAGTGAAGCGGTGAGGCGTATGTTGATGTAGCTAAGTACTACGGGTATGCATATCAATGAGGCAGAACAGCAACAGAATACTGTTTCCGGCATCCGTCCAATGTGAATGCAGTCCCGGTTGACCTACGACCACTGCAGATATCCCTGTAAAGTGTAATGAATGCATTCGTGCTGTACACACAGTTAAATACGCAAAGGTGAACCATGTGTTTCACACCAGTCCGTAAACCGGACTACAGATAAGTAAGTGTTACGGTCAGACGTATGAAAGGCCGCGCAAGCAAACATTTATTAAACAGATGTAACCCACAACATGTAAATGCAAGTGTGCCTGTGCGTGTGTGATCCGCTCACAGCATAGTAAATGAATGTTGTTTCCCCCACATTAGATATACATGGCTCAAACCTGGGTAGCCCATAAAGTATGAAACCAGACAAAGGCATGCAAACTACCAGTACAAATAGGAACAAACCCCAGATATGTGCCAGAACAAACATAGAAAGTGGATAGAATAACGGGTGTGTCAGATTCTCTGAAGGGTATGCAGTCGTAACCTGAACTGCTTGCCAGTATTTCCCAACGTAAGTCTTTAATGAAATGCTACTACATTGCCAGATAGACACAAGGTTATGAAAAACACACCGAAGATAAAGAGGCAACCAGCTGTACATTCTGCGACAATCTGTACAGTGGAAAGGTATGGTATGGATATAGATATATGTGTATACACATAATCCACAGATGTAAACCAAAGCAAATTATGAAATGAGGACTGTACATGTATATATGTATACACAACAAACATATGTCCCGTAGATATGGCATATGTACATAAATAAGCCACGGCATAGCTAATATGGGTAGACAAACAGACATGCACGAAAGGTGAATAAACCACTGCTTTCCAAACCATTGGCCAGAAAGTGACAGTCCAGCAAGATCTACACTTTAAACATGCATATAGGTGTCCATTGCAGGACCCCAAAAATTGATCCATACGTAGTGTCAACCGTCATTGACGCAAAATAAGTGACCTCAGCAAATACGATATAGCTGTACATGCAACAGTAGCAGGTGCAAGGGTAATGACACATGTGTCGATAGAATGTATGACGTACAAACTGATATCCGGAGAGTGGGGCATGCATATAAGTGTCTCCACACTTTAGTACCGCTCACATTAAACATGTGCAATGGGTACTGTGGGGGGTGTCAGGTATGGGAATCATGGGTATGCAGAAATGGGCCTAGGTGTTGTTTGGCAGAGATTTATTAGGTCCGCCCTGTGGGAGTGATGTGGGTATAACACACACCTATATTCTCAATAATGGGGCAAACCATCCACTGGATATTGCATAAACCATTGTGGGAATATGTAGGGCCCTATATCAGTGTCATGTAGGCGATTATCATGGATGGACATGCGTACGACCAAGATGGTAACCATACCTGGCAAACTGTCAGAATAAGACAGCTGCACTAAGGCATAGTACATGAAATACAAATAGGGACTATATTAGATATACCCCAGACAAAGTCAGAACGTTGATAGAATACTGGCGTAGCCAGGAATATGAATGTTATGAGTGTTACTAATCATGACATAGAAATGTCAGTCACTATTATCTAACCACACAGTTTGTAATGCCTTGCCAGTAATTTACCAGAAAGGCACATTACTATGACAAATGTAACAAGAGCAAAGGTCAAACGTCAGGGCGTTTACCCATAATGTGTACAGGTTAGGGGTATGAAGGTAACCTGTCCAAAATACATGTACAGAACTAGTGATACTAGGTGGACAGGTAAGAAGAAAGACGTCAGGACAAATGACAAAACATGTACAAGTCATACGCATGTACTCCGACAAACGTGAATGACAACGTATGCCCTGTGAAAGTCAATGTGGAAGGTTAATAGACTCAAATGAAATGTGTCCCTCAGGGTGTCATGCAGTGTCACCGTTACAATGTCCAGTCCCCCATACTCGTACGTGAGCTCTGCCACTGACGGAAATCGCAAATACCGGCGTACACATACTTTACATGATAGACTAATTAGTGTGGATAAGCAGCTGTTGGCCTGTGTGAGGAATACAACCCTCTGGGTGGGTGTGTCCTGCAATATAAATGTAATGGCATGTGGCCTGTGATGCCGCCATACAGTGTGTGTATTGGTGTCAGAAAGTTGATATCTTGTATCAGACACATACTCCGCAACTGTACAGATTTACGCAGAATGTGCAGAATTCTGCCTCATATGTTTGGTGTGTTCCATGTAAAATCAGTACCATTCTGGCAAATTCCTGAGAACTGAAGTCATGAAATAATGACAAACATGTGAGTTTAAGAGACCAAATCCATCAGAAAAGTCAGACTAATGCAAAACCTATTATTGTGTCAACTATCTACATTTGTAAGAGCAATATGTAAATACTGCCCCTGTGTGTCCCACTATCAGTTAAGGCTTTGTCCAGTTGTTTGCTCTAGGAGGTGGAGTGGTATGATCAGAAACAGATACTTGTGTGAGGAAACAGCATTATCGACTGCAAGATAACGCAGAAGGTATGAAAAGCGCTGCAGTAGGACGTTCAGTACTGTCCGCAGGTATGTGCTGACATGTCAAATGACACAGCAGTCTACATGAAGTACCTATAGAGCTGTCACCTTTACAAATGATGATAGTGGGACATGCTCACAGCCATGCACACAGCACAAATAGACATACACACAGCAAAACTAGGCCATGATACATGAAGCCTCCGGCGTGTACAAGTAGAGTGAGAGTACAGCAAGGATAGATGTCTGCCAAGCTATACAGCAAACGCCTGTAAGGGCGTCTAACACCGCCCGTAACCTGAACATTGCATGGACAATGTTGGGATTTGCAACATATCCCATTGGTATGTGAAAGCTATGCAAATATGCGATACATGAAACAGTCAGCTGTCCATGCAAGAGCAGAGTTATGGGCAGAAAAAAAATATATATATATATATATATATATATATATATATATATATATATATATATATATATATATATATATATATATATATATATATATATATATATATATATATATATATATAGAGATACAGACACACACACACACACACACACACACACACACACACACACACACACACACACACACACACACACACACACACGTGGCAGGGTTGTGAGCAGAAAACGAATGTAACCACTGTACCACACAACAGCATTACACAGTGACAGAACATGCAACCATGAGTAGTAGATCCCGGAAATCACACAGGCATACGTCTAGCCTGTAGACAGTGGCATCAAAGGCAAAGACGCCGCACAGATGTTATGGTGAGTGAATACTGTAAAAGCAATGTACTGTTGTCATGCAGATGGAAACACACACACTTGGCAGGGCTGGGAATCGAACTTACACCTAACTACCCTATCATACTACAGCATGACGCATTTACAGAACGCGCTACCAAGATTACTAAACACAGCAGACCCACAGGCATTCTTCTAGGTGCGTGTCAACATCCGCAAAGGCAAAGATGTCAGCAGGATATATCTGTGGTGTGAAGCATCTAAAAGCATAACCTGAGTCCCCAGGCGGACGGGAGCATGCACACACACACACACACACACACACACACACACACACACACACACACTTGGCAGGGCTGGGAATCGAACTTACACCTAACTACCCTATTACATTACAGTATGACGCATTTACAAAACGCGCTACCGAGATTACTAAACACAGCAGACCCACAGGCATTCTTCTAGGTGTGTGTCAACATCCGCAAAGGCAAAGACATCAGCAGGATATATCTGTGGTGCGAAGCATCTAAAAGCATATCCTGAGTCCCCAGGTGGACGGGAGCATGCGCGCACACACACACACACACACACACACACACACACACACACACACACACACACACACTTGGCAGGGCAGGGAATCGAACTTACACCTAACTACCCTATCACATTACAGCATGACGCATTTACAGAACGCGCTACCGAGATTACTAAACACAGCAGTCCCACAGGCATTCTTCTAGGCATGTGTCAACATCCGCAAATGCCAGGACACCAGCAGGTATTGTATAGAGAGTGTACGATCAGACATAGTACTGTCCCACAGTAGACGTATACAACCACATGGCAGTGGTGTACTCAGGGCAACTATACATGTATGGAGCACTACAACAACAATACATAGACACAGTACGCACCACAGACAGTACACCCTTCCAGATAGTCACCCAGTGTGTACTCAGTAGGCATCCATACTGACGCTGAAGATGGAAATCCGTTGCCTGGATGACCACCATGGCAATACAGGATGTCAATGGCCATGCCCATGCACAGAGGGACATCACCGACACAAGGTGTCACTGGCCATGGCCGCACACCTGGTAATACATGTCAGTTCGGACTGTACTGTGTGTCGATCTACACAACGGCGTACTGGGCATGCTCACACACTTAGCTGTTGCAAAGGGTCGTCTTGCATGCAGATGGAATGTAAACACGGAAGGTCTCAGCTTGGACTGTACCGTGTGTCCATCTACACAACTGCGTACATGGACTGTACTGTGTGTCCATCTACACAACAGCATACTGGGCATGCTCACACACTTAGCTGTTGCAAAGGGCCGTCTTGCATGCAGATGGAGTGTAAACACGGAAGGTCTCAGATTGGAATGTACCGTGTGTCCATCTACACAACTGCGTACATGGGCTGTACTGTGTGTCCATCTACACAACAGCATACTGGGCATGCTCACACACTTAGCTGTTGCAAAGGCCTGTCGTGCATGTAGATGGAGTGTACACACAGAAGGGCACAGTACAGAAGGGCACAGTAAGGTATAACTGTCCTCACGCACAGGGCGGTCACACATGCAGTGACCTGTACACAGACAGCTGCCATCACAGCTGTCACAGGTGCAGGTCACACACGTACACACTGCAGTGTACACTGTAGCTGTCAAGTCATCACCATGTCATCGGTGCAGCACTACACAGCCTTACAGTACCACAACACCATGTGACACATGACCACTGGGCTGTACAGAGGTGTACACCAGCTGTGCAGAGTACACATGTACCAACAGGGATACAACAGGTGTTATGCATTGCAATGATACCAGTATACATGAACAGGCCAGCTCAAGACATGCCACGGCCCTTACACATCTGTGACACATGACTGTTGCTGTACACCAATGAACACATGTCTGGATACATCATACATGTGATTGTGTGGATGTGTGCATGGACTGCACACACAACACATACATACATAGCCTTTGATATACCTTGTGCATTACAGTGGCCTATTCAATGCTACACACACAAATGGAAGGTGGGTCCATGTCTGTTGAATGCTCACACTACAGGGGGTAGCAATGTTGACCGGGACTCATACCCTTGTACTGGCCGCCTGTGACACCCGTGATATCATACCACAGTCCATGTGTTATGTATTTCAACACACATGTCCAGCAGTAGCAATGCATACAAACATGGCAACAGGAGACACATGTGACATCTGTACTGTGCATGCAGCAACCATGCATGTGCAGTGGCCAATGTCTGTAGCATAGTTGCACCTAACTACGACATGCAGTCGCAATGCATCATTGACACCTGTATACGGTGACATACAAACAGCACGTATGGAGGGATGTGTGTACATAAAGTGGTGAACCACCTGTGTAGATGTATGTGTGCAGGGGGTGGCTCACAGTTGTGTCACACACCATCCTATCATGCCATGTGCAAACAGTACGCTATGTCGCTGTTACGTGACGGTGCTGACATAATGCATACACAGTGGTCAGGTGTTACCAACTATATGTCACATGCCACCTGTAACACCTACAACCTCCCGTGTTCATATAGCAGCACATTTTTCAGATATAGCGTTGGTACACATAATGCAATCAATACCGCTGCATGTCTATCAAACGTGTCATCATATGGCAGGTGTATCTTTCCCGGCACAGCCATGTGTGTCCGAATGTGTGACCAGAGATGCCACATATTGTGGGAAATATGTCCCAGTTGTTACACATCCCTGTACACCGTTGTAGAGATCTGTACATATGTCAGTGTGGGAAGCATGTCGTCGGCCAGTGTGGTGCATCACACACATCGGCTGTCTGTATACACATGTGTGGTCACCACAGTGTGCGTGTGTGTGTGTCTGTATGTATGTCTGGTGCTTGGTGTGAGGGTGTATGCTAATATACAGTGAGAAATGATCACTAACCCCACGTGGTGACTAACCCGTAATGGTGATGCAGTGCACTACCATGTTGATGCCATAGGTTCCAGCCATACTGGCTACCTGTGCATGTTCCTTCTCTGTGACACGTCGAGGTGATGACCACATAGGCAAAGGTCCCCACCTGAACACTATGGGGTGTGCGTTATAGTGGTGTACACCCCGTGAATGTGGACATGTTCCCGTACTGTTACAAGGTCCTACTGCTGCACAGTGTGGCCTCCAGCTATCAAGTGACACCTCACATCATCATTGGCCAGACCGCTGTGTACAACCCCTGCACCAGGTCACCATACCTGTAATGTGTCCTGCTATGTATGTCACGTCTCTGTCCAGTGTAGCCTGTGGCACTGACCACATGCGTCAGGTGCGGTATATGTGTGGACATCTGTGTCATGTTGGTGTTTCCAACAGTCAGGTTGAGGGTACATGTAGCATGCTGATATTGCCAGACTTGCCTGTGAGTAATCCACAGTTACACGTGGGGGACTGCAAACACTGCTACCTGTAGGCACATGCAAGTACACCATAGGAGGGAACCAGGGTATCACAACCAACATGGTGCTACAGATGTAACCGAGACACATACCATGAACACATCATAATGCATGCTGCACCTGCACTACATGGTATGACCGGTGCATGTCGACAGTACACAACCTATGTCACATACACATCTCTCAGTATTCACACACAACCACTGCAACATACACATCCCTCACTATGCATACACAGGTAATATTACATACACCTCTCACTATTCTGTTCACCCTGTGCATCAGAATATTTGTGCATAACCCTGCACCGATGGTGTGGATGACAGGGATGCGGCACAGGCTTCATCATATGCACAGGGTGATATGTTTGCCAGGGGCATAGGCTGCACCAATGGATAACATCATGTGTGTGTGTAAGGGCCGGTGAGTTGATTGGACATGTCTGTTCAGAATGCATATGGATGTTGTGGAGCCCTACAGTTGTGTTTGCTGTGTGCGCATGTGTACACAGTTCTGCCATTTTGAGGCCTACATGGGGTATAACTGACAGCCCCAGATTGTACAGAGCAGGTTGTACAGCTCACTGTGTCTATCCACGTTCACGTGGCCTGCTGCATCCTGGTGTTGACAGCACAGCACCAGCTGCACTGCTACTGCTACCGGCACTTTGGGAGTGGGCATGTGAGGTGGCACACTCACGTCGACCTACACTAGGTGGTGTTGCTGGCCTACATCCACGTGGCCTACGCCTCACTCCTACCAGATGTTCCAGCACAGACAGCTCCCGCTCGCGGATTGCCATGCCTCGGTCAAGGATTCTGACCATTTCACCCAATCGCCTATCCAGAACATCAGCAATCTGCTGTTGAGCATTTGCCAATGCCTGGGTGTTGTCATTTACGGTATGGATAGCAGCCCTCTGCAGCCTCTGCCCTTCTCTGTTCTGCCATTCAGCACATGCCTGTGCCGCCATTACAGTCTGGAACATGCGTCTGGTGATACCAGCTGCTGCGCTCTCTTCTGCAGGTGCATGTCTGCCAGAGGTCCTCCTACGAGCAGCACCAGCCACATGCCTGTGTGGCACATCTGCAGTCATTACACTGACACCATGGTGTGTAGACACACCTTCTGTAGCCACCACACATTCCTGTTCCATGCTAACAGACACTGACTGTCATTCCTCTATGGCCGCTGGTGATGCGGTATGTGTTGGCAGCAGAACTGTGTGCGGGGAAGAGGGGGACATAGCTGGGATGGTAACCATTGGCACAGATTCAGTCCCTGACAACCCTGCCTGTACCTCATGCATGTGTTCATCACCGCTAGTATCTGTGGGGACACTAACATCAGATGGACCGCAGGAGGGTAACGCACCTACATCACCTGTGAATGCAAAGAAATACTGTAAAGTACAATAGACACAGACACAGACACACACACAGACAGACAGACAGACACACACACACACAGACACACACACACACACACACACACACACACAGACACACACACAGACACACACACACACACACACACACACACACACACACACACACACACAGACACACACACACACACACAGACACACACAAACACAGACACACACACACCATGCATGTGATTCGTCAGATGGCATGCAGCATGCCTGTGATACAGCAGAGGACATGCAGCTCAGACATTAATAGTGTTAGTAAGCATACCTCCCTGGGGTGCACACTACAGCAAGCAGGTGTCATATCAGTAGCCATGCAGTTCACACAATCATGGTAGTATGCATGCATCCCCGTGATACACCATGTGGCCCAGAACAGGATAACAGTACACATGGCTGACGTGACCTTGACATGTAATCTGATGACATGTGCATTAACATGCATACATGTCTGACACAATGGTGTCCTGACACATGTACAGCACCATAATGGGCTTCACATTGCAGTGTTGTGTGTATGCCCTACAGATAGAATGCATGTTTAGCAAATGTGCATGAGCATGGGAGGGTAGTGTGAGCCATCTACATTGCTATAAAGTGTGAAGTACAGACACTGTGCCATTGCATGGCATCATGAGGCATCTATGTTGCTGTAGAATGCATAATATGTACACATTGCATAGCCATAATGGCAACACAGTCGTGATGTTCAACAGATCGTATATGGTAGACTTCAATGACACCTCCAGTAGCTGTGCACAGGCTTTTAGGATGTCCAGTGTACCACATCAACTGTATAATCGGTCAACTAAGGCTATAATTGGACCATGTGTGGACAATGTGCAACAGGGTGTATACACATCCCATGTATTGTGTGGCTAAATGTCTCTGGCCATCCCCTATGGCCATGTGTGCACATGTGTTGGCCAAATGTGTGTGATGGCCATCTATCTCACATGTCTGTGTTGTCCCATATGACATACACCCATAGATGTCAGATATGTCACAATCCACATGGCTATGCAGATAATGGGTTGTATGTTTGGTATGTGGGGTATAGGTCATGCGATACTGTGACAATATTGCAGACAGAACACTATGTGTCTGGGACATGTCAGGTGGCACATCACAATGTGTGCACCCAATGCAGGGGCATATGACACAATGGTGACACCTGTGGGCTGCCCATATCACAGCTCACTGTGTGGTACTGTGTGCATACCACACATGTTGTTCCAAAGCATACTACATATGCCTCCATTGTAGAACACCTCCACCGTTGTATGCACAGCTGACCACACATGTCGCAATGACAAGTACTGTGGTTTCAAGTCAGTGTATCATTTCATTTGTATATATTGCGCATGGGTGGCCTGTGTGAATGATGGGTGATGTGACCTGCATATCGTGACTGGAACAAACATCAGGTGTGCAAGTGTTAACAGGCCACATGACAAATAGATCTACACTGTAACATGCCTGATACTGATGACAGTCTCACCTGCAACGGACTCATGTCTGTGCGGCACGCCAGAGGTACCTGTATAGGGGTGACACAGCAGTATGAACATTATCCATGACTGTATGACAGCCACAGGTTGCACTGTGCATGTGAACACATTCACCTGTGTAATAGCATATAGTATGCACATGTGTGCATACACAGCGTAACATACTGTAGTATGCAGCATGTGTGTCCACATACCTTGCATATGTTGTTACTTTACATAATGTACAGTGACACATGCAACTAAATGGGATATAATAGCCATATGTGCAGTACTGACTTACCAGGCAACTCCAGGCTCATTGGTTGGGAGACACCCACCTCCACGATGGCAGCTAGTGTTTGTGGATGCTGTTCCCTGGGTGTCCCCAGACTGGCCAGTAGTTCCTCGGTGTGTGTGAATGGGGGCTGGATTGGTGGCCCGCCACCTGTATCACCTTGTTCCCTGGTGATTTCAGTAGCACGCTGTTTTGCATGTCATATCAAGTCCTTGCAGTGTCTGCACACTTGCTGGTAGGTGCGGTTATGGCCACCCACATCGTTCATCATCCTGCGTAGATCCTGCCACAGGTCATCCCACTGCTGGGCATGCTGTGGTACATGGCTGAACAACAAGTCATAGTTGTCATGGAGCTGTGGGATGAGGACATCATCCTCCTGGCGGCTGTATGCTGGGAGGCGTGTATGGGGCATTATCTGTATGACATAATGATGGTGACAGGTCACAGTTTCAGAGATGTACAGAGATACTGCTGCACATACATTTCTATGACATCTACTACATCTGCACAGTTATCTTTGCAAAGCATCATGACACTGACACGACTGATGTGTTTGTGTCACGCACATGTCACACCCATTATGCATTGGATATCATCACCATATATGTGTGTGTCACCTCATTACAGTGTTCATACTCCATGTAAATCCTGTCTTGCTGTGGGCATGTCTATTTGCGTGCACTTGTGTTCTTACCTATCTGCACATGCCTGGATGTGTCCACGGTAATGCTGTTGACCTGGATGCTGTGTATATGTCACATATCAACACAGACACAGCCGTAATGGACTTGAGCAGTGACAATGCACACATACGCATGGACACCTGTACATGCATGTGTTTTGCCATATACATCTACACAGCACTGTACAACTGTTCAACATCCTGCCACGGATCACATGTATTGCACATGTGATAGACATGGGACAATGGCTAGTCAGGCGACATTCGCAGGGATGGTTATCAACCATAGCATGTGCAGGCACGGTTTCCAAGCTGTAACAGACAGCCATTATGCCACCGCAAGGTGCATCAGTGCCACATTACTGATCCAGTCAGTTGATAGTACATCTACCATGCGGCCATCACACCATGTATGACTGGGATAACATGTGCAGCTTTGATGGACAGGGTTGCATGGTATGGCGGGAGTATGTCACATATATGGCACAATGATCTGTCCAGCCTGTGGCGATCCTAGTATTAGGACGGTGGCTGTCCATGACATATGTCTTATAGATCAGGATATGGACATGTAGCATGTCCATCATCATGGTGTAGCAAATGTCTTTCTGCAAGGTAGACAGCATGCTGCATAGTGGAGGTGAGGATTGTGAAGGCTGGTATCGCACATCCATGCATAGCCATTACCCCTTAAAGGTGGTATGTGATCCAATATTGGCCACCACAGTGCTGTATATGCCTGTCCAGTGATCTCTGTGCTCATGGATGGCACCCTGACATGACATGGGTACCTCATATGATTACCTAAGGGGCCTGGAGACGTCTCCAAGTCGGGGGGTGCACTGCACAGCACCATCCCTTACACAATGTCCATAATGTTGACCACAGCCTAGGTAGTAGTTTATGGGTACAGGGATGTTCACCTAGCGGTGACATTGCTGGAATCGTCCATCAGACTGTGCACATATGTCACACACCTCACCCACACAGCCCATTCTGTATGTTGTTCACAACACTGACACAGCTATACTGATAGGTTATGGCCATTCACAGCCTTACATACACAGATGCCTAACATTTGTCTGTGTGGTATGGGCTACAATGAGGGTGGGGTACAACACATTAACCCTGTTCTACTGTAGCTGGCACTGGTGTGATGTGCACATGTCACTCTTGCACCTTTTGTAGTTGTGAGTCTGTCAACAGGCCACTGGTGGAACACTCCTGTGACATACAAAGGTATTTGTAATCAAACATCCATGCTGTCTTGTACATCTGTACTGCTAACATCTACAGTGATAATGGTTCATGGACATGCACACCATATTCAGCAGGGTTATAGTGCGGTGCCACCCAAAATGACTGTCATCACCACTTGTGGGTTGATATTATCCACCACCCTATCTGTATTGTATGGTCATGCTAGGCACTTGTTCAGAACTTGTGAGCATGTCATGAGCTACTGATTACTATACCACCCATTCCACACCATTTCCCACAAGTACACTGGCTGTCCTACACTTCCCAGCTTGCTTATGGTACAACAGCTGTTGTACACACGTAACGCACATATCCTGTGGGACATGGTTGTATATACAGGCATGTCCAACTGTCACGTACCAGTGCTACTGCCTGTCTATATGAGGGATATGTCGTACATGTGGCAATAGAGCAATTGTCTAATGTACACATTCAATACGCACCTCCCAACATACGACACTACAGCCTGTGGGGGATGCACTTCTGCAGCCGTGCTGGGGGCATAGCTCTCAAGTGTACCTCATTACGAGGAACGTACCTCATTTGGGGTCTTAAAAGGTGCATGTTCCTCAAGGTTCCACATTGAAAGGGTCTGTCACACATTCATTGTTGGAAATTGTTTACCTGCTAGCCATGGCTAAATAGATGGGAATCATATTAATTCATTAGAATATCTTTTTATACGTAAAACCAGCCTATTTTAGCCATCATATGCCCTTCCTAGTTGAAGCTGTTAGTAAGCCAGTTGTAAGTGTTCCACATTTTGCCCATTTGTCACACATTATGAGGGCTAATGATCCTCGTTTTAAGGACAGAAGGTTGACAGCTATGGCTGGGGGTAATGCTGTCACCAACCCTGACTGCACCTGACAGTCATTTGGGGATGTGTAACATTCGCAACACACCCCACCCATCACATAGTCTCACATGATCTACACCACTGGCCACACCTACGAGGACAACTTGTGCAGTACGTCTTCATACTCAGTGTAGGCACCAGAGGTAGCCCCCATCATGGAAGACAACATCACCAACTTATAGCCCACAGACTCATGTGTGCCCATCACATACAGCCAATAGGGAGTTATAACATTCACAACACACCAGTCATAGGTGACTCTGTAGGGAGTCACACTGCAGTTCCACACAGCAGGCTACACAAGGCGATAGTCGCTTACATCTTGCTGTCGGGTAACTGCTTCTGCAACATAACCTATGCACCCATGCCACACCTCACCAGGTATGATGTGACTGTCATTCTCCATGTTAGTGTGACTGCCCTGTGATGCAACTTCAAAGACTACGTGTGCAGGGACATGCAATAGCTCACCAGTCTTATAGCCCTGAGGGTGTGGGCCAAGCCCTGGGGAGCATTTTGCATTAGTCTGGACACAATACCACTGTACAATGACCAACTGTTTCACTTCAACAGTTGCCTATGCTCCTATTGTCATTCCACAGGCATCTGGTATCTGTCCACTTTGACTGACCTGGTCAAACACAATGCTGTGGCACAGATGACTTACACCTGTCAGCCTAGGGAGTACAGCTCACATGTAAGGCTCTTGCTGCTTCTATACTGCCTGTCTTGCACAGTTTCCAATAACTGTCACCGGCAGAACGTGAACTGGCAAGCACGGCATGGGGTCATGTGACACAATGCTTGCATCTTCCTCTGTGATGCACGCAGGCAAGGCACACCTTATAATGCACCACTCAAACATCTCTGCAGTGACTGGGACCTGCCTCTAGGCTCTGCAGAGCACACCTGCAATGACAGGTTATAGACAGACCATACCTTTTAGGCACATACCTGGACCGGCACACCCACAGCTGAGGGGTTCCCATATCCCACTATGTTGTGCACACATCCTGGCTAGTTACTTAGCACAATGCATCAGAGGTGCTCCATGTGCAACTAACTGTGTCTGGGACCACTATACACATTGTAACAAGCTACAGAGTCAACATCATACCCCACGGTTAACATACCTTATTTGTTGGTATATTGGACAGTGGGCCTCAGACAGCTACTACTCATGTGTGACTGACACTACCCCACACTTAACTGGGATAGCCACTCCTGTACCGACACATCCATGAGTCATATCCTCCACTCTGCTGGATCAACCCATACACACCACCTCCAAGACCTACATTAACCTTGACATGAACACTACCACCATGTGACTGGTGTTACACACCTGGGGTTATTCCCTCATTGGTGGATTCCGAACATACGCTAATCAACCTTGTTAGCCACATCCCGGCACCACACCAATCACAGCATACACAGTACATGAGTACTACAACACCTACTACAGACGTCTGCTGACAGCAGTTGTTAACGTCATGACATCCGTGCAGATGGACAATGCACATACAAATGCTGACACATACCCCAGTGCACTTCATTAGCATGTACACAACTGCATGGATCATGCTATTCCACACAGAGCCATGATAGTACACACCAGATAACAGATGCCACTTTGGTGGTCATGTTTCATGGACATATGATGTACGACAACAGGTGTAGGCTGTTGCACAGTGGTGTACATTCCCATGGGTGGGGTGGCTCACTGGTCAGCCGTGGTAGGGCCACAGGGTCCCTCATCACATACTCCAAGACTAGCTATGTAAACATGACTGCGACACATTCCGGGGTGTACCACCAGGCATTATGGTGGTATGTCAGTAGTCGATGGCAACACCCACATCTGCTGTCACATACAACAGTCACTCAGGAACATTACAGACCCAGGTGATGTTGGCAACATGCTGGAGGATGGATTCAATGCTAACATTACACCCTCTCACTCACTACAGGGCCACAATCCATGCAGGAACATTGTTGTGTCCCTGTGGTCACACCTACACAGTACTGACCTGCGCTCTATATGTCCTGGGACACTGGCCCCATGTCACCTTCCAACGTCCCAGGCTGTGGTGTCCACCAACCTCTGAATGACATGTCTCCCCATTAGGCCACCATATTCAGTAATAGCCTTGTTTCAGACATTGAAGCCACTGAATGGCACACAGCAGCATTTATCACACTACACACAGGTGGCACCACAATGCACGAGTGGGACTATAGTCCTACACACCTGACTGGACTGTTCTGTATGGCTATGGGGCACATCTTCAAAGACGTCATTCACAGAGGCATTGTTGGGCTCCCGTCCTTTGCTGCCACCTAGGTTGGGCTTGTTAGGGCCAGAGCATGGCCCCTACACATGGTGGACTCCTTTCATACAGTTACCAGGGCAGTTGCTGATGGTATGGGAGTCCACACATCCTACATTGTCCTCTCTTTGCCTTTCAGCACCATTCTCCATTCTGGTATTGACAGCATACACATCCACCTGCACATTGTACCCTATGTCTCAGGATGTTATGCAATGTGGCTCATGGACAGGACACACACAGTGAGGCCAGCATACCATAGTACCTACTACATGTCAGGTACATTTGGCATACCACAGTCCTCAGTCATAGGGCCCCTCATGTTCAGTATATGCTTCCCTGTGGTACAGGCTAGCACAGGGGACTTTCCCTGTCCAGCTTTCAAACCCCTGCATACAAAGCACCATGATTGCTCCACCAGCTGATACTGACTCCATCCATATGGGTGTCGCTGTGACAGATACATGATATGACTATCATGGCATCAAGCTGCATGACACAAGGTGCATGAACATCACCTTTGCATTACACCATTCACCCACTGACTATCACATGGGTGGTAGTCCCCTACATACATATCACATTGTACATGTTTGCAGTACACACATATGTCGCACCCACTCCTGTGGTTACCGTATTGCCACTGTGGCATGGATATCCTTCTATGTGGCCACACCTATCTGCACTGGGTGTGTAGCTGGTACATAGCCATCCATTGTACCTCTGAATTCAAGACATCTACACACATTCAAGGGTACACCACCCCATTTAAGGTGTACCTTACACAACAGCTACAGCTTTACATACCACAACATTAACATGCCATGACATTTACTGAGCTCCGACAGTTTAAGTATGCGGCTGCACTGCGGACATTACATCTGTACACATTTGCATACTACATACTCAGGGGTGACCTCTGCTGATCAGACAGAGCCCATGTCCACAAAATTATTAATGGATATACTCCTCATACGCGACATAAGCAAAAGCCACTGTGAGCAACATGCTCATGGATATGTGCACACACGCCACAATGAGTGGGATGTGCTTGAGGGTTACATTCCCAAACCGGACACTCACCATGCTTTGGAACATAAGTCCTATGTACATCACGCAGGGACACTCAGTAGCACTGTTCATGTGATACCTCCATTGGTGGTTGGGAGACACATGTAGGCCTGGGATCACTGCAGTGGCTGTACTGTGCAGAGGTGCAGGTGACACATGGCTCTGTTGTTCACAGGACACTACCCTAGAGAGGTGCCATTAGTGTGAACACTGTAGTTATGCTTACACATGGACTTGCCAGACTGCATTGTAACCCACTATGCACCTGTGAAGCTATTACATGTCCTTTGTGCATGGTTACTTGGTAGCCCTTCCATTTAGATTAGCTATCATGCTATTACAATGCCCCATACCTACAAGCTATATGTATCCTGTTATTGTACATGCCAATAGACGATACCTGTGGTATGCATGATATGCCTGTTATGCTGTGTAGAATATCTGTCATATCTACCTACAATACTATACATTACACATATCTCACATAGTATCCCATAATGCAAAGCATACTTGCACAGCGGGATCACCTTAGATATGTCATTAACGTTATATGCCCATATACATGTGTGCTGTGACATTATATCAACATATACTATCCCCTGCTATGGCACGTCCTTGTTGGACATACCCTACCACTGACGGCGGGTTGTATGGAATTGTTCTGTTTAACGCCCTCATGTAGCATTCCTTGTGGTGTCTGTGCTGTGTACCTTGTGTCCCACTGCTGGACGCACAGTTTCTACAAGCGTTAGTATGCTCAGCAAGACAACACTACATAAATACCTTTCCCCACTTTATGCATTGTGGACACGTTTAATTAATGCAAACCAGGCTATACATACAGTAAAACTAATTAATACAGATCATGCTATACATAACCTTACATATCGGGTGTTCTACATACCTTGTTATCGTTACGGTGTTTTGTTTCTATCTCTCTCACAGTGTTTCAACTGGTATTTGGTATGAGCATACGGTTTGAATGTCTGGCAAGTCATCCTTATATACGTCGATACCTGTAACATGTGGATTCATCCCGCCAATTGGTGTTCCTGAGTGACTAATTACTTGCATATCAGCTGTGCAGCTACTCCATTCACCAATTACGCGGCAACAGTGGGGTATAATTGAATTCTCCATTTGGGCATTGCCTATTTGCCCTACCTTCGGGGAGACAGTCTGTATTGTGTTTTGTTATGTGTAATTGCAACTGCTATGCATGGAGACAAGTATACTTTGGATTCATGTCCCCCGTGGATTGTGTGTGACAGGTAGAGTATTTGGTTCAACATGTGGGTGTACCTGTCATCCCAATGTCTGATAATGGAGTATTGCAAACAAAACCTGTAACATGGCTGTTTGTTCCATTATACAATGCCTGCAATTTTGCATGACGCCTTTAATTGTGTCTCTCACGGTATGTTGAGGGTTCTGCAGATGTAATTGACTGACTGGATGTTTGTGCTGCTATTACAGTCTGTATTGCTTTAGTTTCTAGTGTGGGGGATGTCGGTGGGTGTACGTAGCATATACAGGTTTGTGGGCCTTGCATTTCTACATAATCCATATATATGTGTGTGGGCTCCGTCCCTAATTAGAGAGCTAACAGTTAGTAGACTTATGTTACGGGATTGTACGTTGGGCCGTTGTTAATTGGTTTCTATATCATCTGCAGGTGAGCTTGCTACTTGTATACCTCCGGAATTGCAGCGATATATCAAGCGATATGTGTAGGTGACAGCTATCCCTTGTATTTCTGTCCCAGATATTTGCAGTTATTGCGGTTGTGTTGGTAAAAGAGCCTGTTTGCCATGGGTTGCCACCTTTTCATATGGTCATTGTTGGACACTTGCGGGACACACAGTGGTGTTTACAGGCCAACACGTAGCCACGGTCAGTACACAGGTTAGCACATATTTTTATCCTCAATACATACCTATTGTTGTGGGACTTTGGCTACTTATCATATTGCATGTAACATTTACGTTTCTTACATACAGGCATAACTATTAAATACGACTATTACATTATATATGGGACATATTAATGTCCTACCATCTCGGACATTTGCCCTTTGTACTGTTTTATGTCAGGACACACCTGCCCAGGGTGGGGCTGTCCCTCCTACTGTGGGACAGGTAGTAACTGTATGCCTACGGCTAGCTATACCCACACCTACCGTACTGATCTGCCTCTTACTTGGCACTAACAGAACACATGTTGCGGACACACACACACATTAAAGTCACACGGAGACACACACGGCACCCTCAATGCACACTTACGCAGACTACGGCACTCACAAACACAGTTGAACACAGTACCTATGTGGACCGCAACACCGGCAGCAGTGACTAAATGTCCCTTCATATCATCATACTATTACTCGCGGATGTACTGTTCCGGTACTGTGTTCTATCGGTCTTTCAGCCTCGTGGTTACGCATGTCGGTATGTTACACATTCCATAGTTGGCGGTATCCTACTTATTTGTACCTCCAAGGTGTTATGAATGTCATTGAACTATCTATTATATTTGCAGATATTGCTGAATCCATCTATATCAGCATATATCACTCTATTGCCCTTTCTATCTGTATTATATATATGCATATGTGTATATATATATATATATATATATATATATATATATATATATATATATATATATATATATATATATATATATATATATATATATATATGTATATATATGGGTCTACTTTACATTACCGAAACGACACTTCACCGACACACAAAACACCGACCCCAAATAACCGAAAACACACAACACTGGCAACTCACAAAACCGAGCACAATTACACCGACACAAACAACGTAAACTACACATGACACACAATGACATATCCACTAACCCTAACCCAAACCCTAACCCTAAGGTCTGACACTACCGCACAGTTACCCTACCCGCACCCTAACCCTAACTCACTTAACCCACCCCTACACCTAAAGACTGTCACTATCGCCCACTTAACCTACCTGCACCCTAACCCTAACTCACTTAACCCACCCTAAAACATAAAGCCCGTCACTATCGCACACTCACCCTACCCGCACTCTAAACCTAACTCACTTAACCCATCCCTAAACTACAGTCCGTCACTATCATGCACTTACCTTACCCGAACCCTAACTCCGACACTACCACACACTCACCTTTCCCACACCCTAACCCAAAATCCCACAATATCGCACACTTACCTGACCGCTCCTAACTCCGTCACTATCGCACACTTACAGAGTCGCGCTCACACGTTACCCTTGTCGGTCTTTCGGCTGTCGGCAAATCACCTTTTCGATCAACTTGCTTGTCGGTTGTTTCGTCTCATTCTTCTGCGTGTCGGTGAAGCGTTGTGTCGGTAATGTAAAGGGGACCCATATATATACATATCTATATATATATATATATATATCTATATATATCTATCTATATGTATATATATATATATATATATATATATATATATATATATATATATATATATGGTTTACCATCACAATGCCGACGTGCACTTGCACGGCTATGAAGTATTTGAACATCAGATGTTCGAACACTTCATATTGCAGCAGGTGATGTGAGCGAACATTGCCATTGCAAATGGACTGTGCATTCGCAATTCCAACGTTCGCTCATGGGAGCGGATCGCGGTACAGTGCGGTTAGGGAAATACATCCCTTTCCTCACTGTAGTGCAATCTCGGAGTTGGAATATCAAGTTGGGGGGGGTGCAGGGGGACGCAGCCCCCCTGCATAACTGTGTGTTTCAGTTAGGTAGATAGGTGGTTATGGGAAGGTTGGGTTTGCTGTGTATTGCCGTAAATGTCGCGAGCGACATTTTCGACAATACACCCTTGTTTTCGAGGTTAGATTGATTCGGAAATGTTCATTTCTGATGTAAAAATTCGAAAATAAAGACATGATTTGTTTTTATTTTCGAATTAATGATAGTAAACCTATATATATATATATATATATATATATATATATATATATATATATATATATCTGGCGGGGAACGTGACAGGCACTCAGCACCACCATATGCTGTAAGGCTCATGTACTGTTCAGGTGTTGGCATTCTGTGTTCCACTAGCTGTTGTGTTTACAATGTTTGAGGGCTGCCTATGTAAGAGTCACACATTGGGCCACCTATACATTACAATTTACAGGTGGTCATGTTTGTGTGCCATCCATTTTACTGTGTGTGCAGGTGGAGAGGTGTCAGTCCGTAGGGGCCTACACTGTCAGAGTATGTGCTATACGTTCCCAAGGCGTAGGCATATTGGGCACGCCTCCGTCTGCCTACTGGGGCTGGCACAGTGTGTTCATGGTCTGAATCCCTCTGTGCCTGTAATGGCCTTGGCAATTGCGGTGGGCTATGAGGCCCTTCACCATTTTGTCCCTGCTGCAGCTGCTTCCGCAGGATTATATTATGTAGCATGGCACATACTATGACGATGTGGGCACACGTGCCTGGAGAGAACTGCAAGGCTCCACCAGATGTATCTAAGCACTGGAACTGTGATTTCAGCATCCAGAACACACGCTCTATGATGATTCTGGTTTGTGCGTGTGCCTCATTATGGTGTTGTTGCATGGGTGTGTGTGCATTTCAGATGGGAGTCATCATCCACGGCTCCAGTGCATAGCCAGCATCCCCCACAAGATGGCCATGTGGGATGTCCCCCCTGACAAATACCTGATACAGCTGTGAGGCATGCAAGATATGGGAGTCATGGTAGCTTCCAGGGCTGCCAGCACACACATCCATGATAATGCCCTGGGCATTGCACACGACCTGGCAGTTGATGGAGTGGAATCCCTTGCAGTTTATGTAGCGCCTACCATGCTCACCGGGTGGTGACTTGATTTGTATGTGCATGCAGTCTATCGCACCCAGTACCTCCGGGTAGTGTGCCACATGGTGGAAGTGGTGCATATTGCTAGCCAACTCCTCCTGAGTTCGGGGGAAGTATATCTGCTCATTGGCATGTGGTAACATGGCATCCAGGAACTGGTGTAGTACCCTGGATGCTGATGCCTATGAGATACCCATTATATCTCCAGTTGGCCTTTGAAAGGTACCTGTGGCCAGTATTCGCAGGCTTACACATACCTTCATGTCCACTGGGATGGGTTCCCCTCTGTTGTTTCTGGTTCTCAGGGGTGGCCGGCACAGCTCCACTATTTGCTGTAAGATGTCACTGTCCACCCTGGAACGCTCTACTATCTCCAGGTCATGTAGCCCCTGGTAGGTTACCCTTGGTCTGAACACTCTCCTTCTCCTCCGAGGCCTGCGGTGGTTGTCGGCATCATCCTCCACAACACCGTCAGTCTCTAACACATGCTGATGAATCACAGCTATGGCAACTCCCAACATGTACATTTTAAAAGTTCCCCGTGTGTTTACACCTATGGTGCAGTGTTTGGGAATACACAGGTGTGTGTAGGGTGCTTTCACACTTTATACTATTGTGCTGTGAACACTGATGATGTCATAGGGTGTGTATGTACGATCATAGCTACAGGGTATCTTATGTGTTTTACTGCTGGAACTACTATTGTGGTGCCTTTGGTGTTGAATTACATTTGGCTGCCGTGGATTACCTCTTGACCTTCCCTTTACATTTCTGCACGTTGCACCTACCATTTTCTGGCATGCATCCTGCAGCCTACTTTCATTTGTACTTTCCTGGACCTGGCATATCTTGCATTATGTGTGCTACTGCCGGTCTGCTGTCAATTTGCTTTGCTCTGCTGTGTCAGGTCTCCTATCTTTGCAATCCAATACCTCCCCGCCTTTCTTTGCATTCCAATGCCTCCCCTATCCTGTTTTGCAGGTTTCTGCAAGCAGAATTGTCAGCTGCCGTCGATTGGCCATCGTGGGTTGATTGGTGTTGATTGCTCATTAGTACTCCAATTACCCTACTTCAGCATTTCCTTCTTTTCTTCCCCTGACCTTCCTCTTTGTGCTATTGTTCGTGGTGCGTGCATCCGATTACTGGGTTTCGGGCACGTTTTCATCCCCGTACACATGCACTTTTGGGCACCATGTGTGCTCTCAGCTAAACGATTCTATACCTTCCTCCCCTGTCCTGCAGCTTTGCTTAGCAATGGACAGGCCAGATTTGCATTGCTCCAATGTGCTTACTGCTACGGTGGTACACCCCTCTGCTGATGTCATGTATCTCCTCTGAGCCACTCCTCGGTGTTATACCGCTGTGCCGTATGGTACAACCTTCATCTGGCGGGACATTTGCGATTCAGTATTATCTGCCTCATTTGTATGGCATTGACTACTAATTCATAGTTACCGCGCCAAACACTATCGCAGGCCCTTAGCAACCCTTGCACCTTGGTTGTGGTGTTCCATGCCTACCATTGTGTATAAAGCTGTAAACCTGATTTCTATTATGTTGCGATTTTATGACATTTTTATATTATTTCTTTATGTTACAGCTTCCGCACACATGCCCTGCGGTTGTGCTGTGCGTTACTGTGGACATAACATTAAATGTTGTTATTTACGTGTTGTGCATCTTTTCTTCTGCCATTGGCTGTGTATTTCGCCATTGGCATATGTTAACGTTGTGATACCTGCGTCTGGCCCGCTTCCATAGCTCCGATGTTCTGTTTGGGAAAATGTAAACCGTGTTTTTTGGTTTACATTTCCGTGGGCTTACGCTACGCCTGCACCACTTCATGAATCACTATATGCCTTCATTTGCATGGTGCGACACTGCGCATGGGGTGATTAGCATACCTAAGCCGGGGGCTGCGCAGTTCTGGCGTACGCCGGTAGTGCACGTGGAATTGGATCGTACCCGAATCGCTCAACGGCCATATTTGGCATTATACTGCCTACGCTATGCCTGCGCCTGGCGCAAGCTTCATGAATCCCGGGGCATATGTATATGATAAGAAATTATCTGAAATGGCCCTAAATATAGCCATCATATCTCTGTTGTCTCCTATAGTCCAGAAAATATAAGCTTTATTTCTCAAGCTTCTCATTGCATTTGACATTTCTCCCACAAGCCTAATCAATCTGTTTTCTTGCTACCTCACTAGTTTCTGTTTCATAATGTGTAACTTACTTTGAACAAACTAGACCTGTGTGGAGTTTTCTAATTTATCTCTAGTTAATGAAACATAAAATGGCAACCCTAGAAGACAGCAATCTGATGCAGCCAGTAATTTTTATCATAATTTTGTCTCAGTTTAGCTTTTCATCAACTAATTTCCCCAGATCTTTTATCTCTGTGACATTTGACATACCACTATTCTCTGCCCTATAAATTTGTATTATTTCTGTGTGTCAACAGTCAGTTTAAGTCACAGCTATCTAATTTTTCCTTTAATGTATTATTAATGCAAGCCATTTAATATTGCATTAAAGCACTATCTCTCTGTTAGTACTTAACTTAGTGAGTTTTATCAAATCTTCATATTTTCCATTCACTATATTTACAAGTATACCAAGACCAAAATTATAAACAACAACAAACTCCCACTAGAATCAGGACCCTTAAACAATT
This sequence comes from Protopterus annectens, assembly GCF_019279795.1. Lineage (NCBI taxonomy): Eukaryota > Metazoa > Chordata > Ceratodontiformes > Protopteridae > Protopterus > Protopterus annectens. The sequence goes on along the minus strand of NC_056725.1, from coordinate 1,184,901,132 downwards.
CAAGGCAGCCACCAAAGACTACCTGCAAAGTAAATTGACTTGCTACTGTACTCACACCCCCCCCCCCCCGTAAACATCTTCTCAACCCTAACAACATTCCACTATCTACGCCCCACCTATTTATCATCAAAACTATCTCTAACTTCCTAGATCTAGTCTCTCATCAACAAATCTAAATCTTCACCATAAGCACATTACTTAAGTAGTTTTCTGAATGATGCAAGTTTTTACCTCTGTTGACAAACACTATAATTATTCTTATGTAATTTTCTGTTTTTCATTTAAATGTTTTTTGTATAAATTATGTAATTTTGCTGTTGATTGTTTCATGTAAATGATAATCTGTATAACCTGTGGAGCTTTTCTCCCCAGGCCTCCACTGAAAAAGGGCTACTCAGTTCAGTCGGACAAACCCGTTCAACAAATGTAAAATAAATAATAAAATAAATAAATAAACACACTTGTAGGTCATCTGGTATCAAAGATATGCATTAAGGCACAATATTTCATCTACTTATACTCCACTTCCTATCATATTGTCTGAATATGCTACATCTTGGTAACTATCAGGAATGTTAGCTGCTCATACTTAACCATGTTACAGAGTATGTCAATCACTGAAAGGTAATCTTTTTCTATGTTATTTCTCTTCCATTGACTGCCATCCAACTGACTTCACTTCTTCAGGAAACATGATAAAGGCAACCTTCAAGGGTTTTCTGCTTGCATCCCTGACCCTGCCTCCAGGTTTCAGACATGAACACCTGCATTCTATCCCTTCCACTCTTGATTGTGTGCCCCACACACACATGGCTACAAAGGCTACTGTAAGTGGTGTGGAACTCCAAGCCCACACTAGTAGGTCATTCAACCCTTGCTTTCATGTAATCCTGTGTCTGCACAGCAGCAATTCTGACTCTTTTTGGCTGACATGGATAACTGCAATGACAAAAGAGCAATATCACTAGAATGCTAACAGTTTTCACAAGTGACAAAATAATTAAAACAAATGCACCTCCAATATATACTTGTATACTAAATCTGAGGTTGCTGAAGCTTTGTAAAAGGATATCACAACCTTGTTCTTCTGGGCCAAAACCCAGTAGTCATACACCGTTGTTTGCACATAAGAGTTTCAATCAGTAGTAGCCCACGAACAAGCTTAACTCCTGCTTTATGCTCTTCATTTGTGTCTACATTGTTTATATGTATTTTATCTAGCTGACTTTTTTTGTAAAAAAAATTCTTCCTCTTTGGTCTGTTTCATAGGTTCATATATACTTACTAAGCTATTAATCCATAAGGATCTTTAGAAACCTCACCCTGCATTCCTATAAAGTCTTTAGTCCTAGTAATTTAATTACGCATAACCCAGGGCTTCTTAGAACATTTACATGTTACCCATATCCATAAGGGACAAGTGTGGTACATCACCAGTGAATTTGCAGTTTCCTGTTCACTCATTCAGATTACATTTAAAGAGAATAAGGGAAGCAGTATGCTTTATTTGGAGAGGAAGATGATTCCAAAGAAGGGGAATTCTCTGTTGTGCAATGAAAAAGTACTTTCTTACAACAGTGGATACATGCCGATAGAAGATAACAGTCTGTTGTCCATGTAGCTTCCCAGGTCCCTAACTACTGAATCAATTTTTAGGGTGTTTTGAAAATGTGATGGCTACAGCGGACATCACGCTTGCCAAAGGAGACCATTATACACTTTTTGACATTTACTTTTAGTCTGTATTTATGATAACAGTTATTTGCTTGGGGAAGGCCCTACTAGATGCTCTTGGTGTCCTCTGGAGGGTGTATGATAGCACTTAGTTTACAGTCATTTGCAAACGATCAGCCACAAACCCTTTGTATTAGCTGTGACATCCAAGAAGTAAATGTCATAGAGTTGTAGCTCAATGATTGAGCCCTGGGGGACACCACAAGTGACTGGTGTTTTGGAGGAGGTACAGTCAGCTATCCAAACTTTCTGAGTTCTATTCATGAGGAAATATGACATTCAATGAGTTAAATCAGGATCAATGTTTAGATGAGACAATTTATCAACAATACCTGCATGCGAGGGGTCTATATTACCCATTCTAAAGCTGAAAACCATGAATACCATTTGGGCGACACCAAAATCCCCCCCCCCCTTTAGGTAAGTTGTTTTTCTTTTTTAATTTTTTTATTATATGTTCAATGTTTTAAACATCGCTCATATGATCTTGATCATATGAGAGTCGATGTTTAAAACTTTCAGGCATGTAATATAGACCTGCATGTGGGGTAGTATTGAGCACTATTGCAAGGTCTAGATATGTTGTGTGTATTGATTTTCCTTTATCCATTCTTCAGTAAGCTTCTTGAAGAAGTCAGTCAGGTTAAGCAGGCAGGCTCTTCTCTTGACAGAACTGAACTAGCTTGGTCAGGAGTTTGTAGGTTACCTATGTCATTTTTATTAATTCCATAATGATACTCTCTATAGCTTTGCCACTGGGGCTAGTCAGTCTCATGAGACTATAATTACCCAGGTCCACTGTTGCCCCATCTTTGTGCATGGGGATATCTGCTTCAATTCTCATTCCATTTGGCACAAAGACTGTTTGGACATTGATATTGAGTACCCTCTGTAGAGGGTTAGAAAGGCCCTGTTTCAGGTTGGTCAGTAGGCAGACTGGTGTTCTATCTGGCCTTATTATTTATTTACTTATTTATTGGTATTTGTTGACAGGAAAAGTCCACTGAGTCAAAAACCTATTCTCAGTGGAGGCCTAAGGAGGAAAGCTCCATTTACAATCCAAGTAGTGTTTAAGACCATCTTGCATTTACAGAAGTATCCAAAACTTTTTATACCAATTTTCAAAAATTAAAAATACATCAAGTATAAACTTTTATACAGTTCAACAGCATATACAATTTTCTAAAGATCAGTAACATGGAGTGCAAAGGTTTACATAATCTAGTTAGGGTTAGTAGTATACATTCTTATTGAAAAAATGTTGAAGCATGTCAACACAATGGACTATTACGGCCTGAGAATAAGATTATGAGAGAAAAATGCCAAAAAAATATAAAATGAAATCATATACACAGGGAAAGATTTTCTTGACATTGATAGGAGTCATACTATTTTGTTATGTTTGACATACCTTAAGGAAGTATATAGTGTTGTAAACAGGGGAATATTGGTTTGCTGAGGAAGTGATTTTTAAAGTGAGTTTAATTTTTTTTTAAAGAATGCACTTGTGTGATAGAGGGGGTAGGCCATTCCATAATTTAGATATGGAGTGTGAGTACAGGTTTCGTCCAGGCCTTTTATTGGGTCTGGAAACATTTAGGAGTTGTTTGTGAGTGTACTGAAGATTTCCGGTGGGCATGTAGAATTGTAGGATAGAATGGAAAGGAAGACAATTATCTGTGTTGAATATTCGTTTATGAGCTAGTGTTAGTTGGGTGTCATGAAGGAAATGGGAGAATTCAAGCCTTTTCAATGTCTTAATGGCTCGACAGTGGGGTGTTTGGTGTTATAGTCCAGTGGCAAATTTTGCTATTTTAGAATAGCATGATTGTAGTTTGTTACTTAGGGATGTATTCAGGTTAGTAAAAATGGGTGAACTATAGAGAAGGGATGGGAGTAGGAAGGTATTTGCCAGTTTTATTTTTGTGGGTTTATCCATGTATAAATTCTGTCTATAGCGTTTGCCTAGTTTAAAGTGTGTTTTTTTATTGTATTTAGAATATGTTGTTCAAAGGATAATTAATCTTCTACTTCAATTTTGGTCCTATTATGGGAGTAAATGTTAAAGTCATGTGGAGGTGGTTTAGATGAAAACAGCAGTAGTATGGATTTTTGGGGATTTAGAAGAAGTTGTGCTTCATTTAGCCAAATTTCTGTGTTTGTGAAGGCCTTTTGTGTTATTTGTTTGCAGATCAGAGAAGTTATTGGAGGAGGATATAATAGCAGAATCATCAGCAGATTGGATGATTGAATTTTAAGGACAGACAGAGTGAAGATTTATGAACATGTTAAATAGCAAAAGCCCAGAATAGACCCCTGTGGGATGCCTGTTTTATTGACTATGTATCCATATTGTTGATTTGCCATTTAACTGATTGTTGTCTGTTATTCAGGTAGTTAACGAACCATGTAAGGGTATGTTGGGAGCATCCTAAATTTGCAAGTTGCTGAATTCATTTAGTATGTGATACTGTGTCGAATGCTTTGGACAGGTCTATTAAATGTACTGATGTTAGTAGACCAGTGTCCAAAGCCTTATTCACAGCACCAGTAAAAGACAGTAGGGCTGTTATAGTACTGAATGCAGGATGAAAAGCAGGTTGGGTAGTGGTAAAGAGATTGTTATCACAGAGGTGTTTTAGTAGCTAACTTTGTATACATTTTTCTAATATTTAAGATAATGGAGAGAGAACAGAAATGGGATGATACTTAAGTTTTTTGTGGTTCTGCCTTTGTGCAATAGGGTTATAATGGATTATTTCCCAGATATGAGGGATTACAGACTCTGAGATAGATCTATTCATTATAATACTGATAGGATAAGCTATTGCTTTGGCACCAAGTTTCAGATAATCAGAGGAGAGGTTGTCAGCAGATAACGAGCAAGGTTTTAGTTTATTTAGTAAATTGAGTACTAGGGAAGTGTGCACAGGCTTTAGGGAGAAAGTTGGAATTGTTGGGGTGTTGTTGTTTATTTCATTGTGGAGTGAGTGGTGTGTGGCCAAAGTTTTTGATCTTGGAAAGTGTTTTGAGCACTTGCTCTTATAATATCCTAGGGGAGTGTAGGTGTGGGTATATGATCTGGAAATGTATCATATTGATTAATTTCTCTGTCAAATTTCTCTAAAGGACCTGTGATTGTGTATGTGGATAATAGTACAGCAATTCTTCAATCCTTTGACATAGGAAAGGGAGTACTCATCCCCTGTACATGCTGTAACTGCAAACATCACTGAGGGTGAAAATGCAACTGGAATTCATCAGGTGGGATTGTCCTTTCCGAAAGAAACTGTAATGTCAGAGTTAATTATATTAAGCAAATTGTGACAGCAAAGCCTCCTGCATGAGATGTATGTTCCAAGAAAAATATGACTTTTAATTCAATTTGAAATTTATTTTGTCTTCTGTAATGCTAGCAGAATTCAAGTACATGCTCATAAAAGTATCACTGAACCCATGAGAAGATTCTTCTAATGATCTACTGAATATTAACTTTACCGATGTCACTAACAAAATGCGGTATTTCTTCAGGCTTCTTGGGTGAAGGTCATCTTATGCTATCAGCTGATATCCTTTACTGTCAATTCTGTAACCATTCAAAGGCCTTAACTTTATTGTTAATGGATTCTGTTTACTTTCTTTCCTACTATTAAGTTATGTAAGTTTTGTTTTTCATCTTCTGGACTTAATTCTCAGAGTTGTCTGAGACCAGTGTCAAGTGATGTTTAAAGGCTTACTGGTGTCGTGTTGTGTAGGGAATTACATGCTGTGTAAATCACTTCCAGTGGATGAGCTTCCAAGCAAATGAGCTTCCAAGCAGACATACATGTTTTTTAACTGATGTACACCAGTTAAGCCTGATATGAAAGATGGATTCAGGAATAAAGAAGGTGGTGCACATTATATAAGTGAGTTACACCACTATAATGTTGATGATTCATAGATTAATACATTTTTACTAGGTTAAAAACCCTGGGGGCCTTTCTAAGTCTAGCCATGTTTTCCCAAAATAATAGTGATGCCTTGTAAACAAAAAGGAAATTAAGGGCCAGGCATTTATAAGCTACCTCTGTTTATAATGGACATGGGTGACAGGCCAGAAGAAAATTTCCTGTTCCCCAACCACTGGTCTAGGTTGCTCTTTAAACTGGGTAATAAGATGAACTCAGCTTCACATGGATGGGAAGCCTGTTCCATAGGTGGGACAGTCTCTGGGACACATATCTGTTTCTCCAGCATGTTCAGTTTAAGTGACAGACAAAATTCAGGTTCCTAGATCTTGCATTTCTAGTACTCTTTGACTTACAGATATGTAGAAGATTCATAAGTGTGGGGTTTCTGCATGCCTTGTAAGCCAGGCATAGATCACCCGTCAATAATCTATAGGAGACTGAGTACAGGGAAAGGGCTTTAAGGCGCCCTGCATAAAGCAGGTTTTTTAAGCCTCATATTATTTTTGTAAGGAAACTCTGGGGTCACTCTAGTTGCTGTATATGCCTGGTCTGTTACATATCAAAGGGAGCATTGTACTCTATGATTGATCAAATAAGGGTGGAGTACAATGGGATAATAACCTCTATGGACCTAAATGCCATGCTCCTACTTACAAATTGTGTAACATAAAAGGATTTCTGCACTACTATGTCCACATGGTAATCAAAGGTAAGGCTACTGCCTATGTGCATTCCCAGATCCCTGACCACTTGGTTGACTCTTGGGGGGGGGGGGTATTATCAACATGGTAATTAGCCAGAATGGTTATCTTTCCAAAGGGTACAATTATTCATTTCTAAGCATTGATTTTAAAACCATGGATTTGACATAATTTGTTATTCAGAGAGAGACGTTCTTGAAGAATGCTAGTGTCTGCAGAAGAGTCAATGATAACCCCTGGTTGCAATCACCTGCAAACTTTGTCAGCCATAAACTTTCTGTATTTGCTTCCTTTTCCAAGAAATAGATGCCAAAAAGGAGTCATCCCAGTACCGAGCCCTTTGAGACTCCACTAGCAACTGGCCTCTTGGTGGAGGTGATCTCACCTAGTTTGACCTCCTGGGTCATAATGGTGAGCTAGTTGGCTATCCAGTAGGTGATAAAAGGGGTTTTACCTAAATCAGTTAGCTTGCCTATAATGCCTGAATGGGGTATTGTATTAAAAGCCTTGGCCAAGTCAAAGCAATCTGTGTGCACAGTCTTACCTTCATCTAATGCTTTGGTGACACTCTCAAAATAGTCCACCAGATTTAATAAGCATGACCTTCCTTTAAGTAAGCTAAACTGTGATGTGTCCAGCATTTGCAGGTTACCTATATACTCATTTTATCATGTCCATGATGACTCTTTCCATGGCCTTACATATGAGGCTGATAAGACTTATTGGTTTGTTGTTACCTGGATCAGTGGTTGAACCTCCTCTGTCCATAGAAATGATTTTAACCATCTTCCATTCCTTGGATACAAAACCTGACTGAAGGCTGCACCTGAAAAGTTATTCAGCTGGACCAGAGAGGTCATGTTTCATGCCACTTACTAAACATCTCTGGATGTTATCAGGGCCCATAGAAGCAGTGTTTTTGGACCTGAAACATGCATTGATGACTTGTTACCTAGTAATAGTTGGGGGGATTGTGGTATGTGGTATTTCCTTTGGACTATCAGGGGAAGTGGGGAGAAAATTTGAGCTGAACCTGTCAGCCAAAAGATTGACAATGGCTTCCAGTTCAGTGTGGATGATGTCATTTACAATAGGTTCTGTGCATTGTTGTGTATTTCCCCAGAGGTTAAGGATATAGCTGCAGAAAACTTTGTGGTTGTCCTTTGCCTAAGAAGCTATTTTTTCCAAGTTTATCCTTTGAAGTATTAATTAATCCTCTTAACTGTCTGTTTAGATTGATCAGGGCTCTTTTAGTGTGTAAGGCTTTATTCTTCTTATGCTTTGCCAGCTTTTTCTCTTTTGTTGTAGAACTGATTGATATTGTGATTCCACCAGGGTGGCTTGTCTTTTGAGTTTGTCTTATTCTTAAAACGAGTGGGAACAGCTTGCTCTATACAACTATCAATATGCCTGTACAGAGATTTTGTAAATAGCTCAGCATATGCTATGGTGTTTACTGGGTTTAAGGGTGCTTGGAATTTAGTCAAGGTGTCACTTAGTTGAGAGAGGTTAGCCTTGAAATACTTCCCAAAGGTTTTTGGTTTTGCTGTCTCCCTGGATTTAATTTTATTTCAAATTATACTGCCTTATGGTCAGATCTGATGACATTACATGAGTGAGGAACATTGGCTCCCCATGTTCATGAGTACAAGGTAAAGGATGTTTGTATCTCTGGTAGGAGACTGGACAGACTGTTCCACGATGTTGGTATTAACCTATTACAGCTGCATGACACCTCTAGGTGTTTCTGCATTTACATCCTAATGATGCTTCTAGGCATCAAATATTCCTTGTTAATATTTGCATTAATAATTCCAAAACCATGAACCATATAAAGTATTAAAAGATTTAATCTTAAAGATTACAGGCAAACACAGCTGTACTGACATTTGATCTTTTTGTAGCACAGGTAAAGATACATTCATTTTTCATATAATATTTATATTGTCATAAATGTATTTTTCTAAATATATCAAGAGCTAAGTAGCACTCACATACAAACACACACACACACACACACACACACACACACACACACACACACACACACACACACACACACACACACACACACACACACACACACACACACACACACACACATCTACTTAGCCTCACAAGAAAGATCTCAGCTGGAGGAACAAACTTATGCTGACACTATGTATGTAACTTAAGTGGTTGCTAAGACATTGTAAGTTGTTTACAAAGTATTGCAAACTTAATTTGCCAACTGTGGCTTATAAAACCCAGATTAATATCTAGAACCTAAAGAGTACTGCCACTATAAAAATAGTTTATGCTTAAGAGTTTGACATTTACACTTCTTTAGTAACCCCTATGGTTGCAGAGATATAAACAACATTTGTTTTAAATGTGGGGACATAATTTGATTCTACTAACATTGGACGTTATATTGGAAATTTCCGAAGCCCCATTGGAGGGAATGAGTTAACAAAGTTTAGGAATCACTGGGCTTGTGCATTAGAAGTGGTGTAAGATTCCCAGTCTTTAGAGGGATAGTTGAGATCACCATGAATATCGTACAGGGTTGAACAGTGATGGACTCTAGTACACTGAGATAGGTAGTATGGATTTCCTGGGACATGGAGGGGACCTTTAGGTTGCAAGGATATGGTACAAGACTCGGTTTATGGTTAGTTGCACATGTAGTAGTTCCGGTAGATCATACACTTTAACTAGTCTGGATGTGAGCTTGGTTTTAATATAGACTGAGACTCCTCCACCTTTAGTTCCCTCTTGTGCAGTAGCTAGTCTAAAGGTGTGAAAGGTATTATAACCTTGCATTGGTGGGGTAGTCTCCACAACCTTAAACCAGGTCTATGTTACTATACAGATATCTACACTCTCCATGGGTGAGGAAGGCTTGCAGGGAGTGGTGTTTCTTATTAAGACTTCTAGTATCGAGCTGTACAACCTTCAGATATTCTTTCATAGGTTCAGTTAAGTCAGTAGGTTTATCAGTTTGACATTGCCTAAAAAAGGCACTATTGGGGTAGAAAAGGCCTTTGTTAATATCCAAAAGCCTAGATGGGATAAGTGCAGGCCATCCTTGGCAAAGCAGCATGGTCTGTCAACCATGTCCTCCTGGGCTGTCAAGTATTGTACCCCCTTGGACTGACTCCAGAAGCCAAGCCAGTTGTTAAAAACAATCATTTTCTGTTAATAACATGGCATCATCCTTGGAGAAGGTAGCATGCTGCTCAGTGCTAGGCTCATACCTGCCTGAGACACATGAGAGATTTAAAAACAGAGAACATAACACAAAGTGTTCTTCACATAACAGCACATCAGTGCACATGTCATTCATGCTGATAAATCTAATGATATGCATGATCAGCACAGTATATTAACACATTACGTACATTACCCCAGAACAAAAACACAGATAAACATCTATCATATAAGGGTGAAAAAAGTAGCTTTCCAGGAAGCAGCTGCTGCAGAATGCTGAATCACTTGCTGATAGAGGCTGTCTGCATAGAAATAAAGGAAGAATGAGTTGGGTGAAAGAGAAGAAGGCAGATTATGGATATGGGAAACTATGAGTAGATACAGACTCTGCAGCACTGATAAGCCAGCTCCTCCATATATTCATTCATGCATTTCTTTTGTTGTATGTAGGTTTGTTGGCTAAGATGTGTAGCTGAGAAGTCTCAGTTTCTATGGAATTTCAGGGAGCTAAGCTCTGAAAGTATGCAAAGACATTTTAATAACACAGAAGCAATATAATGAAAATGTGACAGCTGAAGTATGTAAATCAACTAGATACAGCTAAGTAACAAGCTATACAAAATATACACGTTAAATAAAATGCCATCTGAGATATATGCAAAAAGATAATCAGCTGATGAAAACTTCATCTAGAGAGAGAGAAACAATCTTAAGAATAAAAGAATGCAAACATGCAATAGTGGGTTTCAAAGAAATAAGAACAGTTAGGAAAATAATGGATTACATTAAGTTATGCCAAAGGGTGTTTCCAATTACTTAATTATTTTTGACTGCATTCTGGAGGTGTACATTTTCTGGAACATGCCTCATTTTAAATGGGAGATTTCCAATGGAGACAGTAAACATGGAATACACCATACATGTTTTTTATGTGTTGGAATCTGAAGAAGTCTGACAGAGGCTGTTCTAAGACTACAAAGAATCTGTCTCGTAGACAAGGAGGGATAATTAGTAGAGTAAAGTCAATTGTGTGAAAAAGGAAAGTATAAAGAGGTAAGATTTGGCCAAATTCACATATCACTGACAAATGTATAAAGAATGGTATGTTCTGCCATGTTGATGGCTGCAAAATTTGTTATGCGGCTGTTCCATTTTGTGAAACACAGATGGCAATAACTCAGTTAAAAGATACTATGTGTATAGAAGGGACAAAAGAAGAAACCAGCTAGCAGTTGTTAATTTATTAGACTCAGATAAACTGCACCAATTTTATAGCGGTATCCAAGCTTTTGGTTTGTTTAAGTGATAATATTAATTCTGAGCAAATCAAATTTGAATTTATTATTATCAATGATACAACCAAGAATTATTAGTAGTACAGACCTCTATGACTAGTACATTATTTAGGGAATGAATACTGACAGTGAGCCTTAATTGTGTACAAAAAAATAAAGCCAAAACCAATCCAAACAAAGTAAAATAAAGTTCTGGACACCACTGTAGGTATAAAAACTCTTTATATTTTCCAAAAAACACGAAAGATGAGCGCTTTTGTCTAATGACTAGACTTCAACAGATAAAAACACTGGTTCAAATAACAACTTTTATACATAAAGTCTCATTCAAAAATTACACTCAATTAACATTTAAAGAAACACATCTATAAAATTTGTACTTTCCTATTTAAATAAACCATATAAAATGCTAAAAGAACTTTATCGTGGTTTTCATGTATAATTTCTACACATTGGTATATCTTTGCACAATAACACAATTGTTTAGTCATTTTTATAATGTAAACTCACACTGTTTAAACATTTTCAGCTTTTTTGTGCAATACAGATTTTATACTGATATAGTCATTAAGGCCAGGTGGGGTGTTGGATTTGCACCTAAGCTGCCATAACAGTTCGTTGTACAGTAAAACATTTGTTGTGTCACCCCCTCCCCTAAAAAATCCCTTTGAACTAAATCAATGACTATATCAGTATAAAATCTGGAAGTGCAGGATCAACAGCACATATGGATTGCAAAGCATAAGGATGCATCATATGATGAATGCGAATGTATACATGTGGCAGCTGGTCAAAGCTCTGCAGGCCCATCTTCAGCACTTATGGGGCAAATAGGGACAAGACTTAAGCAAAAAACAATTCTGATGACTGCCTGGATGGTGGCCTAGAAATACACATTGAGCAGATAATTAGCCAGACTGGTAGAAAGCAGCCCCCCCCAGACCTACTATATTAAGTTAGTACTGCGTTGAAGATACACAGAGGTACAGTAGTGAAATAAAGGTAGGAATTGAGCAAGGGTCAGTATAAAGACAACCTATCACTTGGTATCTTGACCTAAGTGGGTTGGAACCTGAGGCATTGCAGCTATCTGAGACGGACTGAATTTGCACTATGAAGAAGTTTTATTGTTAATATCGAAGTGAAGCTTTCCTCCCTGGGACTCCACTGTAAAAGGGGCAGTAACCCAGCCCAATCATCCAGGCTAACTAATTAAATAATAATAATACTGAAATCATCTGTAAACCAGTGCCAGCAACCCATCAGCTGCATAATCACCCACTTTGCTGATCAGAGGGAGGAACATTTTTCATATATTTACTAGCTGTTCGGGCATGATGTGATTCCTCATTAGTCTTTATCCTATTTATAGTGTTTGATAATGTTGTCATTATAACTTTATGCACTGAGAGTTATTTATAGACATGTTGTACTGGAAATCTTTAGAACCAATCAGGTTTCTGAAAATCAGTTGGGCAAATTTGAATTATGATCAGTTTTCCAAAAATTTGATTTTAAGGAAGTGACTGCAAGAGGGGATTTCTACTTCCATCCCTGGTGCACTAACCCTTGAGTTGATTTTGTTAATAGCAGAGGTACATGGAGCTTTACAGTTTTTACAAAATGGACTTTTAAACAAGCCATTCCCCTGGATTTACTAATCTTCCGTGCAGGACTAGCTTAGTCCTGCACGGAAGCGGCTGTTTAGGAGCAGGATGGCAGCGCACCATGAATATTAATGAAGGCACGCTGCCTGAGCATCTAATCTTACATGGAGCTTGTAAGAGAGCTCTCAGAATGTACACACCCATGCAATAAAGAAGAGCAGAAAGGCCAAAGGAATGAGTGAGACCGCTCATAGGTGTCCACATATCCCCAGCAACATTGCCCCATGTGTACAACAGCAATAGGAAATACATATAAAATAAACAAACCTTTTTTTTTTTTTAAGGAATCCAATTAAAGCTAATCGTAGGTGCGCGGGTGTGCCCATTGGTTAACTACAGTTAATGCAGCTTAAATGGCTGAAAAGGATAACAAAGTATAGCAATAGTGTAGTGGGCAGGGCATTTGCCTTACAAACAGGCATTCCTGGTTTGAGTCCCACTGCAGCACATTCCATTTTCCATGGCAAATCACATTATGACCAATATTTTAGTTGCATAACCCACTAAATAACATATATTTGTGAACTGGAGTACTGTATTAAATGCACATGTGAGGTGTCAGTGTCATAATGTTGCAAAGCCCCCAGATAAGCACATGTGCCCCATACAGTATATGTACACAGGAATCATGGATACAAATGGAAGGTAAAATGTGTATTGAATGACAACTCCATACAGCTTCCAAATCCCTCACCTTCCCAAGAACCATTAGATATTTCTGTCTAAATCAGTGCAATTGTAAGCAGGGGTAAGCACTAGTAAGCAAGTGTAAGCACCAATCAGCAGTAGTAAGCATAGTTAAGCACTAGTAAGCATGTTTAAGCCCGTTTGTGTGGGGGTAAGCAATGCGCACACAGGTTAAGCATTTTTGAAGCTAACTTTCTGTAAGCATATTTAACTGGTGGTCAGCATTGCTTACCCTCGTGCAAACCTGTGCAAACCCGCTTACAACTGCTCAAAAGTGCCTTAATCACTCTGTATCCAATGGCCCTTGTTCTGCCCAACAACAAAATAAACAGCCTTGCAGGTCCCGAACCCAGGGCCCTATACATTATAGTCACAGTAAATAACCACCAAGCCATCACAGCAGTACAGATGAATGAGGTATCACCAAACAAGTCATCACTATAGTAAAATCAAACTGAACCTGTGAAAGGAATCAGTATACAGTCATATGTTCTATAACCCACTACATAACATAAATATGTGAACTGGAGTACAGCAGTAAGCCCAGAAGTGAGGTATAATTATAATAGAGTGTTGAAGTCCCCAATAAAAAACAAGGACCCCATACAGTGTATGCACACATGAATCATGGATACCAGGCATACATATAAGATGTAATGAATAATAAATAAATACTAAAAAGAAAATATAATGCAAAGTCTATTGTAAGCAATGCTAAGCATTCCACAGGCCAGCTTAGGAGATGTAAGCAATGTGTAGGCCAGCTAACTCAATGTGCCCAGTGTTATACCCCTTTAAACAATGCCAACCTTAGGTAAGCAGGTTTGCCCATAGCTTTGCCATTTCAAAACCGGCCAATCATGGAAAAGTGCAGGAAAATCAGCCCTACTTAAACCCAACAGGCGGGAATACATATCATAACTGGTTGTAGCTTCCCCTTGCAGGCACCATGTCAGGAAGGGGAGATGGTGTGTGCTTTCAGGTGCAGTGCTGGTGCATGCAGGAATCCAGAGTCATGGCAGGACTCCTTGTCAAAAACCATGAGCAGAGACTGCTGAAGGGCCAGTACCAGGGTTCCCAATATAAGGCAGAAGCCCGGGAATCTCACCTGTGACCTCAACAGTGCCACTGGCATACCATGAATTGGTGAGCAGGTCAGGCATCACTATGCCAACCTGAAGCAGTGTAAGAGGGACCTCTTGGAGCAGTGGATCCAAGAGGCTAGAATGGCAGGGGATGTCCCAGCTGTGTGTAGGTATCACTCCACTATGTGGGTAATAATTGCCAACTCATGTATATCATGGATAGGTATGGCTAAATATTCCTCTTATGTCCTCCACAGCTGCAAGTGAGCAGGCCATGAACCAGGAGGCTCATGGAAGTTGCTTGGAGAGGTTGCGAAGTGAGGTAGGTCAGTAATACTCTTGCATGTACTGTCATAGGAAATAAATCTAAAAGTATTAGTAAATGAATTGCCTGTATAAAACCTGTATTGTTTAAGGCAAGTACTGCACATACCGGAGAATATGGCAGGAAGAGTCTCATATAGTTTGTATGTAAATAAAAGCGTAATAGCCTGACAATAAAGGTCTAACTGCTGGACTGCATCTGTATACTCTGGTATCATATGGTAATGTAGATTTGCAATCACATAATAGTACTGTTGTATTAAGCACTGTTACTCACACTGTGCACCATAAATAGAATGTGTAGGAATGCCTGTATATGACTGGTGTAAGCCCCAGAAGCCATTTAGTACAACTGAGAGACACATAGACAGAAAACAGGGAAAAGGCAGACAACAAAACCCGAATAGCACATGCAACTGAGATGTGATCTGTTATATTTTTAGCACACACAGCCATGGTTTGAATCCTGGCAGTGGTAGTAGTCTGCAGACAGAATCATACCTCACAACTGTACAGATATGTCAAGAATGTCCAGTAAAGTGGCCCATATCTGTTGCCTGTCAACCTGTCCCCTGGGAAATCAGTGGGATGATCCCAGACTTATAGGCAGCAAACAGGAAATATAACTGATTGACACACATCTATGAAAACAAAGCTGGCACACTAGCAACTCCCTAAAACCTTATGAGAGTTATAAGCCAAGTATGTCCTATCTACACCCCCATGTTGTCAAGCTGTGACCAGAGTGCATACAGTAACAGAGTGAGATGTATGTACATAATGCAAATGTTTAATATGGAACTTTGTGTGGCAACATTCAGGTAGTGCTAACAAACATTGGTCCCACAGGTACGTCAGATACGAACACTGTGCTGAGAAATAAAAGAATGATACCATGTACTGGTACTGCTTACTTTGGTATTCTATGGCATTGTGACTGATGCAGTTGCTCTGGATAATAAGGTATTACTCATCACTGTCGCCCACACTGTCCTACAAAATATAACTGTCTAGGAAATCCTGTATAAGAGTGCTGTAATACAAGGTCAGAATGCAAAACCACAGGAGAAGTATAAGACAGAAAGCAGATAAGAGATATACAGCAATATCTATATAGCACACACAAATCTGATGGACAGTGTTTAGGTTGTAGCAGACACAGCCATGGTCTGAATCCTGGGAGTGGAAGTAGGCTGCATACTTAATCATTCCCCACAACTGTACAGATAAGACCAGAATGTCCAGTATATGGGCCCATATCTGCTGCCTGTCACCCTGCCCCCCCTGGGAAGTCTGTGGGATGATCCCAGATGTTTAGGCAGCAAACAGGGAATACAACTGATTGTCACACATCTATGAGAACAAACCTGTCACTCTAGCAACTCCTGAAACTGTTATGAGAGTTATAAGCCAAGTATGTCCTATCTACACCCCCATGTTGTCAAGCTGTGAACAGAGTGTGTACAGTAACAGAGTGAGATGTATGTGCATAATACTAATTTGCAATCTGGAACTGTGTGGCAACATTCAGGTTGTGCTAACAAACTTTGCTCCCACAGGTATGTTGGATACGAACACTGTGCCGAGAAATAAAAACCTTGATACCCTGCACTGGTACTGTTTACTCTGATATTGTAGGGAAATGTGAGTGTTGCAGTTTCTCTGAATAATAAAGTATCACTGATCACTGTCACCCACACTGTGCTACATAATATAACTGTGTAGGAAAGCATGTATATGTGTGTGTTACATTACTAAAGGCTGAAGAGAGAAATAGTCTAGATATGTCCTGGTACCACCTGCATGTGGTCAAGACATGGCCAGAGTCTGTGCAGAAAGAGTTAAATAGCTATGTGCACAACATTAACCTGGAATCTGGGAGTTTGTGTAGAAACAGTTAGTTAGTGTTAACAAACATTTCCTCCACAGGTATACTAGGTAAGAGGTTATACTGCAGGAAAAAACAGTTCATGTATAATGATGACGACAGCCATATCACTGTCCAAACTAAGGCTATAGGGTAGTGTAGTAATACTTGTAAGGTACAGATAACAGCACTGACTAGGAATGTAATGTGGACTACAGGAATATACTAGTTAATGGACATCTTTCTACCGCCCACCATATCTCCAACAATAAACTACATACCCACCTCAACCGGTATGTAATGACTCCACTGTTCTGATTATGTCCTATAGGTTGATAAATATTTAAATTTGTTTCCATGCATGTGCTATATTGAATTATTCCAACATTGGTGGCATGGTGTCATCAGTGTACCTGCATGCTGTTGTTATTACCATCGTGGTCCCATATATGCATGTGTTTCATTTGCTATGCAGCTGTTCTGTATCTGGTGTCTGGGTTAATGGGAATATCTATGCATGCTGTTATACCTAACCCTGGAATATGTTGACTATTTCTAACCCACATATGTTGATAAAATTTAAATACTATAGCACATTTGGGAAGGCCGGTCCCAGCCGTCCCACCTGTCCCACCTCAGCTGGCTGTGGCACCAGGCACCAGCATGTCTGGAGCCCAACCCGGGACATCCTCGTCCATTGGTCCTGCACCACTTTCGAGTGAAACCGCATCAGGGGATGGGGCTCGGCCCCTCCCTGAGAGTGGGTGCAGGCAGGAATCTGTCACCTGTCACGAGGTCTGGGTCGTGGTGCATAGCGAGCTCAACCAGCAGTTTGGTGATCTGCTACACCAGCTCAAGGGCTGTGTGTCATGACTAGAGGGTCAGCCTGGCTCTGCGACTCAGCCCCTAGCACAACCTCCTTCAGGGCTGTGAAGGTGTAGTGGTGACTGCCCATGGGTGGGGACCTCAGTCCCACTGTTTCCACTAGGGTCTCATGCTCTTCCGATTTCCCAACACCCCTCCTCAGCATGGTGTTTATCCCCCACATGTGTCATATACTGCCCCTGTATGTGTCTTGTCTGTTAACCTACCCAACCTACCTCCCCAAATATACCTACTATCCCTCCCCAACATCCCACTCTCACCTGAAAAATAAAGGGCAATCTGTTCCCCCCAAAAAATCTCTCCCCATACATAGCTGTCCATTTCACACACGTATCCACTGGACACATGTAATCTGGTCTAATTGGCATCACAACTTATTATTGTTGTCCTCACCCCTCTCCCAGGGGTTTGAGTGTCAAAATCTACCTCCAAATTCAGTGTATATGCACAGCTGTTGCTGTAGAAGAAATGGACAGCTATGGACCTTCCCTACACCCTTCCTGCAAATCCCTAGCTATTTTCCCTACTATCTTTCCCTCTTTGTGCCCCTTTTTCACCACTTTCCTAGCAACCCTTTTGTCTTTTCTTTTAAAGAAATTAGCATGGGGGTAAGTGGGAGTAAGCACTTTTAAGAAGTAGTAGGCGGGTTTAAGCCTGTTTACGTGGGGGTAAGCAATGCCTACACAAGTCAAGCAATTTAGAATCTGATATAAGAAACTGTAACTGGAAGTTAGCAGTGCTTACCTCCATGCAAACCCAATTGCAACTGCTTAAAAGTGCCTTAATCACTCTGTAAACAACAGCCCTTGTTCTGCACAGCAACAAAATAAACAGCCTCTTCAAAGCTCGAATCCAGGACCCTGCACACCATAGCCAAAGGGATTTACCACTAAGCCATGTCAGATCTACATAACCTTGATGTTTTCACAAACATATCCAGCCCAGTCATTCAACAGTACAGGGAATGTATTCCAACATGCAGATATATGTGTGTGTGTGTGTGTGTGTATATTAATATATAAATAGATATAACATATCTATATATGTAAATATATATATATATATATATATATATATATATATATATATATATATATATATATATATGTATACATATATATATATATATATATATATATATATATATATATATATATATATATATATATATATATATGTGTGTGTGTGTGTGTGTGTGTGTGTGATGCCTGTGCCCTGGCCCAGCAATCAAGGAGCCTCAATCCTCACCACTGACACCAGAAAGGGCATCTCATATATGAGGAAAGGATAACAAATACACACAGTAAAGTGCAATTTCCCTTAAGTGCACACAGAGATCACAGTCAGTCCGGGACTGGTCACTCCCTTGGTCCCCAATAAGACTCCCCAGTGGTACAGCTATAGGGTCGAGATCTCAGCCTAGCTGGGCAAGCTAAAATCTCCAGCACCCTTTCTGTCCAACCAGTGCTTCTTGTCCTTGCCCAAGTAGCTGACACACACACTTTGAGATAAGTTTATACAACCACACAGACACTCCTGGGGGAGGCTGGCACAGGTTCTCCAGCTATGCTTCTTTTATCTAGACTATACGGTAGTACCACTTGCCAACACCCAACTAATATTTATCAGCTACTCAAAGGCCCTTAAAAGGGTGTCCAATTATTACTGTGCAATATTATTATCCAATTGGTAGTATGACTAATCAGTCAAGGCTTATTAGAATGGCTTGGTACAGGATCCTTATATACATACAATGTAGTCTTAGAGCTTAACTTATCTCTACACGAACCAGCCACAGTTAAAAGGTTTTAAAATATTTAATAATAAATAATTAAAACCACAAGACAATATTTTCTCCTACACAGTCAATGCTAGTCAAGAGTTCAGAGATCACACATAAATACTTAAAATAATTCAGTAGTACAGTTCTGACATAACAGAAAAAGACTTAGTCTAATATTTCTAAATTCTAGCTATCTCTAAAAGAAAACACAATTCTAAGATAACTTTCATATGACAACAGGCAGTGCTGTAGGTTGGATGATCAAGACAAAAATGCTTAATGCCTTCTGATTCTCTCTGTTCAAATTGCTATTGCAGTTCTGATAAACATTACATCATCTTTTACACATACCCGGTGTTCCCAGGCTACACATTAACTACATTTGCATTTTTAACATCTCCCTTTTGTTATCTTACAGCTGGTCAAGAGCAGAGCAATAAAATACATTTGCATGTTTAAATCTAGCAATTTAACTCTTGGTTAAACCAATAGAAAGCATTTCTTCATCTAGACGGACTGGAGCCGACTTTACATCAAACGGTCACAACATGCTTTTACTGGGTCAGTAGAAAGCACTGTTGCCACATTTTTGCAACAGCATTTTTTTACAACAAGCCTGTGATTCACATTCATATTTACAAATGATAGAATTATGTATAAAATTCTATCTGGCTAGGCTGGCAGCCATCACCCTTCTCTACCAGTCTTCACTATATATATATATATATATATATATATATATATATATATATATATATATATATATATATATATATATATACATATAAACATATATATATATATATATATATATATATATATATACATATGCATACATCTGTAGATATATATGTCTACATCTATATGTCTATATATATATATATACAACAAGTTATATATATGTAAGCAGATATATATGTCTATATCGGTATATATGGACATACATCTGTAGATAACAATGGGAACATAACAAAAACATATATGTCCACAGGCACCATTAATGGGGTTGAGAGGCCCCAAACAACATATGTCTGATATGAATAGGTACCCCCCCCACAGCCAAACACATCTGCCCTGCAATACACTACCAACTGTTGCAGATCCCCTAACCAGGACCTGACATGACATAGGCACAAGATGTTAACAGTACTCCATCCCACCTGTATGATGTCATGCTGGTATCAGAAACATATCATGTAGTACAGTCTGGCTCCCATAGGTAATGTACAATGTGGAAGCAATCAACATCCCTAGGACACATATACACAGACACACATATGCAGATAGAGATATACATATATATATATATATATATATATATATATATATATATATATATATATATATATATATATATATATATATATATATATATATATATATATATATATATATATATATATATATATATATATATATATATATATATATATATATAGCTATATATGTACTTACACATACACACACAGATATATGTATAGTAAGATACCTATGTAGAAAGTGCACACAATATGGAACAGCCACTATGCCTACAGTTACCACCTTACTAACTGGACACTGTCCACAGAGAGGTCAAAGGATATAACACCACACACAGGTTTGCATACATGGGAAAGCTTTATTTGTATACTATTACATTTGTAAATGCCGTGTCATATAGCTGTTTAGACACTGACATCCATATAAACAGAGTAATGCAACTGTGAAGCAGTAATACTAATACAGTAGTCTGGAAAGGTTTACAAATGTTGTTGTCCAGGCCATGGCCTTCAAATAGTACAATGGTAAAGACAGACTGGGCCACAGGATACCAAACAATCAACAGTAAGTATTGCAGATGTATAGTTCAGCAGCCTCTGTCTACACTCTGTACACAATACCTAGGGGGTAAAGACCTCAGTTGACAAAATCGGATGTAACTGTTACATAATAAGACATAACTGACACCATCACAAGCACACTGACAAACAGAACAGTCTGTATGGCAGGAGGCAGTAGGCTTGCATTTACCCAAGGTGGATTGTATGGTAATGTACATCCAGATACCTTAAGGCAGCTTACTCCTGATACCCCCACATGTTGTAACAGGCTAGGTTAATTATGGTGCACCCCCCCTAGACTCAATAATACAGGGCCATATACCACTGTTACATACACTGGCCTCTGGAGTGCATAAGGGCACACATGTCTTGTGTAAGTGAAGCCCACACATATATGGCCCCCAACCCCACCGTATGTGTGGGGGACACAACAGCAGTGGATTGATGGCAGGAATGGCAGCATGACATACTCACAGCCCACTACAGAACATCCCCTGACAGCATGTCACATGTGCAAAGCCTGGTATGTAGGTGGAGGACAGAGGCTGCAACACAGGCCAATATGTGGAAAACTGTTGTCATACACTAAGCAAGTCACTGGTGTTACAGAATAGTCTGCAACATACCCTCAATCAGGAATATGAAGTTAGAAACAGAAATGGATGTAGCCATGTACTAATAGCACTCAACACACACACTGCCAGTGGAATATCTGACACAAGACATGTGTAGTGGACAGACAAAACATACAAGGAACACCTCTGAATATCAAAAGGATAGGCCCACAGTTGAGAGCTATGCAGACAGACTGCATTCCATGTTACACTAGTATGTACACACAAATCCTATAATACCAGTGCTATACAATGCATACAACAACTCTAATCACACTCTGGATGTAGTTCTGGAACCTCCTACAAATATGTAGCTGGCCTGAGTGTGCAGGTTCTCTTGTAAGAGGTATTGCTACCTGCTGTCTGTAACACTGATGCCCACACACATGAAGGGTGTCCATCACACAGGAAATGTAAAAGGACCACACCCACATGATGTATGGATTTATAGTAGGTGATTGCCATGACAGTGGTAACTGGAAGTACTACACAGCAAGCTGAATGCAGGTAGCAAGTGGAGGATACCGATTGGTGCAGAGGCCCTCACCTGGTCATGTGCATTACCTACAAAATCCATGTTGCAATCTATTCAAAGCAGCTCAATCCATTTACTGGTGAGAGACAGAGAGAAAGAGAGAGAGAGTGAAACTGAAGGTGAAATCTAAAGCCACAGCAAAAAAGAAAAAAGAAAGGTTGACATCCAGTAAACTATCCAGAACAGACATCATTCCCACAACAGGTATGTGAAGTATATATGCATGGAACTGAATGCATTACTTGGTCTATAATAATGGGATAGATGATGTGGAATTATTTATATGTGCCATCAGGTTTGTTGTAATGATGTTCAGCTGAACAACTGCTATGGACAATAGTGTCTGTCCCTGTGGGTAGTGGGTCATAGCTGTAAACTGTGCAGAGCAGCACTGGCTGACAAGATGTAAGCCATCATAGTGTGTGTTGTGTAATGGGAAGTATGTATATTATGTGGCCAATAGCTGGTTGTGGATGTAATGCCATTATGATGGACACTTGGGATCCACAGCCCACCCCTTGCAGGATACTCAAGTTAATCTGTAATGTAGCATGCAGGAATGTCATAGGTGTGTAATAGGATTACCTGCATTCTGGCCCTACATATACCCCCCTGAATGTCAGGCTGTGTCCATATGTGGCACCTGTCTGTGGTGTAGCAAGGCAGAACAGTGCAGCTGTGCAGGAAGGTGTTGTGAGATTGTGGACCTGATGTCTGAATGTACCCCACATACAGGTATGCATATGTGTACATATGTACACATATATAGTATATAAACATATATATATATATATATATATATATATATATATATATATATATATATATATATATATATATATATATATATATATATATATATATATATATATATATATATATATATATATATATATATATATGAGCACATACATAAAACATCACATATATCTGCACATATATAGATATATACCTATATATACATGTATACATATATACAAACACACACACACACACACACACACAAACATATATGTATGTAAATACATGTCCCCAACTTACTACAACAGTGCTGCATGCTATGTGCAAGGAAACAGCACACATAGCAATACACACAGATATCTACAGCTGTCAGTGTGTGCAACATGGACGGTTATATCACATGTGAACCCCTAGTTGGGACCACATCAGCCTCGTCTGTGAAGTATGGAATAGGAATATGGGGAAGAATGACAGGTATAGTTGTGGAGGTGGTCAGGGTTGGTAGATATAGAGGACAGTCTACATGGGTGGTATGTGATACATGTGGTGGGTAAACACCCTGGATGGTTTGTGTGGTCGGTGACATGGATGCCCCATGGGCCCCAATATGGACACACTGGGAACAAGCCTCCCACCCACTGCTACTCAGACCAGCAGTCCACGTCGTGAAGGTGCCTGGCCTAGAGACTGAGCAGGAGGAGCATGTCAGCCCTGTGAATGTGTACTGGATGCCTCAGAGTGATGTAGCACATCCCATATGTGTCTGTGGAGCTCGTTATGGAAGAGACCATGGACTTGACCTCAGGAGACAGGAACATGTCTGTGTGTGCCCCCCGGGGGGGGACAACATCCCCTGGGTTGGTTCCACCTGATGGTATTGCTGGACCAGTACAGGAGGAGGCCCCAGGGTGGGACACACATGTGGTGTGGCCAGGTAACATGGGCAGATGGGTTTGGAGAGGTGGTTCTGCTGGGCAATAGTACATATACATGTTATTGTGTCATTGTTATAGAACATATGTTGGTAGTAATAGTCTACACAATCCCGGAATATATCCAACAGCATGCATAGATATCCCTAATAACACAGAATATCAGATGTGCAGCAATCATGAAGCAGCCATACCACAGGCATATATGGAACCATAGTGGCCCTGACAATGGCATGCAGGTGAATAGTCTGTAACAGGCCAGCAATGATTGTGTCTACACAGGGAACATGCCTACAAACACATAGCAAAAAGTGTGGTACAATACAATATATGTCCCACTGGTAGGTAAGCTGTAGCCATACCTAATGAGTTGTGTGTACAGTTTGTTGTCACTGATATCATGGGGAGGTGACAGAGATGTGTATTAAGAACTGTGGTAACCTTGCTGTATGACTTGCCTAGACCTGTTTCCATCTTTATTTTCAGCCAAGATGTCACATGCATGGCTACCACCATATTCTGCTGCCAAAACTGAAGTGCTGCTCACATATTTAATCCAGCACTACCCTGTCCTGTTTGGCCAGGCTGCCCATGACCAGCAGGAGTAGACCGCTCTGTGGAATGACCTAGTCCGCAGGGTCAATGATGTCGGACTGCACAAATGCAGTTATGAGCAGGTCCAGCATCATTGTACTGACCTCCTTCGCAATGCCCATTGGTGTACTGCTGCAGTCCAGGGGGATCATCTCACCACAAGGGGGACCATGCCATCCATCCCCCCTGACATGTGTGGAGGAGCTCCTGGCCAGCCTCGTGGCACCTGCCCATCCTGCCAGCCACCAACTGCCGGACACCTTTGTGGAGGTGGGTGCCACCCACACACTGGCTGAGGAGTGTGCAGGTAAGGCCACAGGGCACATCAGTAGACCACTGTTGTGTATACATCTGCATCAGTACAGGTAGAGCATGCCTATCTGACAAGTCATAGATATATTGTGTTGCTGCATAGTTGTGATAAACAGATGTCCATATGTGGTAGTATTGTGGAAATGTACTGTTGATGTATTGTAATACTGCAACCACCCGGTAGCACTGACACAGGTGTGGCCACTGCCATTGCATCTCTCACCCTCTTATGTAGGTCCCTCTGGGATACCACCAAGGCAGCAGCCTGTAGCTGGTGAGTATGGTTTATGTAGATGCTTGCTAACACACCGGGCATATAACGGCGAAAGTATATTCCTTGCATACATCTAGCACACCTACCCAGAATGCATGCTGTACATGTGCACATATTGTTGCTGTCAAATGCACGGCATCACAGGGGTGACCATGATGGGGTATTGGAAGGGTATGTCAGACACCTGCATGATAACTAAGATCCTGTCATTGTGGAATGTGTCTATAGGAAGTAACATAATGGTGGGAGACATGGCCTACAGTAGGGACATGTTCAGAACAACACCCATATATAGTGCAATACCAGTGTATATACCTGTAGCACAATGGCAACTGCTGCAGAGATACATTATGGCATAAGGCATTACAGTAGTCCACATTATCAGCTAGGACTAGGCTGTAACATGTGGTGTTCAGTGTATGGGACACTGCAAAGTGACACACGTGTAGGGCATATTTGTCATGCATCTGCAAAAAGGCTGAAGGAAAGGGGGTGTCAGCATGCTACACCAGTGCACCGCAGCAGGGATCCTAAGTATGCTAGGAATGTCTCTATCTGCACATAGTCAGGTTCAGGACCTGTGGCAGCCATAACTCTACTCCCACAACAATAGTGGTGGCAGTGTGTGAACGCCAAGGGATATGCACATGGGTAGGCCTTGCAATCATGCAGAATAGGGGGACATGTGCAGGGCAGACTGAACATACACTGGCAAATGCAGATGGCCCGCACTGGTATACCCCTGCCAGGAGTAGTGACTGCTGTAGTACACACAATAAGAGGTGTGACAAACCATCATGATAAGGGTGTGCACACATATGCCAACACGGTGTGTATGCATCACAGTCAGCATCTGCACACCTAACACATTCCGTAGACACTGCATGTGAAAGTACAGGACATATGTCACATATCGGGCTCATGTACTGCTAAGATATGTGGTGATGTGGTCCCATGGCAGATCAAGGATGGGTGCATCAAATCAATAAATGTGTGTACACCCCCCCCCCATAGCCATGGTATGCTCTGATGGTTGTCAGTGTAAGAGTATTGGATTGGTCATACATGGTCTGCTGATGTTGAGAGCTGTGCATCAGACATCAGGCATTCACAAATAGCATCTGTCCACATATCATACCAGGTATGTGTTGCCGGAAAGCACAGTGGCTGTGAGCATTAAAGCTGACATAACCGACACAGTAGTACACATTCAGCAATGGGCCATACACCTGTGAGATGTGATGCACAGTACATGTCAGGGTGCAGAACAGGTGCTCAGAAATTCTGTGTTCATGGGTGCAGTGGTATCCAGGGGAAGGGGCTTCACCTATTGACACAGCACATGCATCACACACATGTATACTGCTGCCAGCATGGATTGACTATAGCTGCACTGCATGTGGCGGGTACCATATGCTATGTATGTTGACAGAGGGTTATTAGGAGGACTGTGTGTACTTTCATTGTGCAACCTCACCTGTATGTGTGTGTGTGTAAGTCCTGGTGGGTAGTTAGTTTGTCTGTAGGGTCACTCTGGTGAAGTGGAGGAAGGATGATGCATGTAGGATGCTTGTGTGCATTTGTGTGTGTTTGTGTGGCTGGCCATGTATGCACATGTGTGATTGCGGGCTGCTCATACAGCAGTACCCCCCCCGGGATCATGCAGTACATGTAGATGGACTGCCACATTACATACCAGGAATACTTGTCATGTGTGCAATCACAGGACAGCTGATAGTATAATATGGTCTGTAGCATGTAACAGAAATCGAGGGAAGGTAGACACCAGGTACACCCTTAATATTGCATTCAGCAGACAGGTCACCTACAAGCCATGTATGTAGCACTACAGATGCATCGAGAAGCACTAGTCAACACCAGGGAGTGTATCCATATATTACAGTTGTCACATGATAGGCTGAATGAGCAGCATATCTGGCATGTACTGAATATTACATACATATGACACACCAGTGCATGATATTAAGAATAGAACATAGTAGCCCACACATATAGGGGCCATGCTCATGATGTCCAGACATACAGAGGGTGCATACCGAATGACAGCAGTAAGGGCATATAAAACCACTACACAGATCAGGCAGGTAAAGTAGTAACAGGTCTTGTGTTGTGATGACTTGTGTAGGCATTTAGAGGACCGATATGTTCATGAGTGGTATCAATGTGTGTATGTTAACAAGTGTGAGGCAGGATGAGGTACCACATGGACATATACGTGGGACTGTCTGTAAAGCCATGGACAGATAGGTATTACGGAGAGGTGTGTGTGTGTGTGTGTGTGTGTGTGTGTGTGTGTGTGTGTGTGTGTGTGTGTGTGTGTGTGTGTGTGTGTGTGTGTGTACTGTTAGGCAATGCTGTACAGGTTTTAAAATGCGTTTATTGTTTTCCCCCTCAGGTGGCGTGGTGGATCAGGGTCCCTCCTGCATGCAATCTGATGGTGTCCATACAGACACCGAAGATGATGATAGTACTGTTGAGGCACAGGTGTGGTTGTCAGGGGCCAACACTGCACCAACATTTGACATCCCCTTTTAGCCACCCCAACCCCGCACACAGTTTCAGTGCCTATACATACCCATCATCAGTGGCCATAGCGGAGGGACAGCTGGCGTTTGATGGCAGTGCACAGGAAAGTGTGGTAACCATGCCTACTGTGTCCGGTCACAGCAGGCATAGCTGGATGTCTGGCAGGGCACCAAATAGGCAGATGTCCCAGGGTGCTCATGGTAGGGCCACTGGACATCATTCTCCTGGCAGAGGCGACATGGCTGGTACCAGCAGGTGCATGTTTCAGGCTGTCATGGCAGCACAGGCATGTATGGAACATTACACCAGACAGGGCCTGAGGCTGCAGAGGGCTGTTCTCGCATCTGTAAGTGACAACATCCGTGAACTGTCTGGTGCCATCCGTGCTTATACCATGCTCATGGATAGATGGCATTGTGAGATGATGGCCCTCATCAGTCATGGTGTGTCCATGCTTCAACATGTAGTGTGGATGTGGCAACGGTCATGTGGATGTGGACCACCAACACCAACAGCTGGCAGTCAACATGGACATGCTAGGACACCAAGTTCCAGCCCTGGCAGTGCGGGGAGTGCTGTTCACACCACACCACAGCAGGCCATGTGCATGTCGTCCTGGCCAGTCCCAGGAGTGGCCTGGTACCAGCGGACATTTATCAGCAGGTGAGAATAGCACATTGAGGCCTGTACTTGGACGTGCCCATGAAACCCCTGGCAGGCACAGTCCATGTGTCTGTGGCCAGAGACAGCGAACTGCACACCCTGCCAGGTATGGTCTGCAGCTGTCCATAAACACCTGTGTGGGCAGCCACATGGCACAACTGTGTGCATGCATATGCACACACTATACAAACACACCCAGGGCAACCCCATAACTACACACACCACAGCACCATGCTGAACTCAATGCAGTACACCCCTCACCCACACACATGGGGTCAAATGTATGGCCCACACTCAGCCTGTGGCAAAGCAACATCACACCCTGTGCATGTGATGATATCTGTGCCACATCCCTGTCATCCATACCATCAATGCAGGGACAGGCTAATATGGTTCTGATGCACACGGTGACTGTACTGCAGTGTACCACAGTACTGCAGTGTAGCATGTTGTAAGGAGTAAAGTGTAATGCATATATGGCAGGTAGTGTAGCCATCCAGCAATGATATATTATAGCTGTTAGTAACACTGGTTGGTTGTGGTCCCTATCGTGTTATCCATTTGTGTTGTAGGTGTACATGTGTCAGCACAAGGATGCCCTGTGCATATGATGATACCTGTGACACATCATTGTCATCCATGCCATCAATGCAGGGACAGGCTAATATGGTTCTGATGCACACAGTGACTGCACTGCAGTGTGTCATGGAGTAAAGTGTAATGCATATATGGCACATAGTGTAGCCATCCAGCAATGATGCATTATAGCTGTTAGTAACACTGGTTGGTTGTGGTCTCCATAATGTTTTCCATTTGTGTTGTAGGTGTACATGTGTCAGCACAAGGATGGTCTGCAGTCATATTCCACAATGGGGTATGGCACTGGGGTGACACCATGGCTGTGACATATCTGGGGTACAGTTGAACACATGTCACAGGTTACTAAAACAGTTATTGCTGCCACATGGACAGGTGACCCACTGTGGCATGTATACCCTGCAACGTGATGTAAACCCATCCACATACATGCACACTGTTACTTGGCAACACTGTGAATAGACCCCTACCTAGGTATGTAGTGATACAGAAGTGTGTGGCTGACATTGCACACACCACACAGCGTTTAGGGTGAGGTGTGTCCCAGGTTACATGTTACATGCAGAACATCCACAGACATGTACAGAATGCTAATGGGGAATGTAATGGGTGTATATGGACAATACATAGTGTGACATACCTTCATATACACATTAACAGACACATATCAGGCAGACACACATCTGACATACCAGGGCCTATCACTGCTAACTTACTTGACCGTGTGTCCAGTGTGTTACAGGTAGGCTGCACACAGACATGCATAACTAGCCTGGATTGTGGTATCAGTTACTTTTATGTTTGATGGTGACAGTGGTAACCATAACGTAGTACATGGGACATATACTGAGTGCACCTTGGTGTAATGACAGTGTACACAGCACCCACATCCCCTAGTGGATATTGTACTCCCTAAAACCCATGATGACACTCTGCCATACCTACCATCACACATTGGCCGCGACTGCAATACAACCCATAGTATACCCCAACAGTGGTACTACAAGGGTATGCATCTAATGCACATGCCACACACGTAGTAGGGTGTTGCATTGTCATGCCTCACCTATGGGCAGCAACAGCACTATCTGTACTACTGTATGGCAATGGGTATTGTAATAGGAGTATGTGGCCTTGGATGCTGTACCCTACAGATATAGGGACATGCACAACTACACACACATGCCTGAACACAATGAGTATCCCATGCCTATCAACCCATTTTTGAAACACTGTAGTGCCGGTACTGCAAAGCTTGAGTAGCCGGTATGGTGAGAAGCTTAACAGGGTCATGTACTGCCCCATACAGCAGCAGCCACAACTGACTATGGCAATGGGTGTTGCATTGGTTGTGAAGGCCCTCATGGAATTCCCAAGTACAGGTGTGCTAACACACAGACACTGCTATACTCAGTCATGCACACATAGACATGTGTCACTACAGGGGTGCATCACTGCAGGTGGTCATAGCTGTGTACCTAGCTATTGTCTAAGGAGAGATAGGTTGTGTAGGGGTTATGTGTACAGTGGTATCCTGCCACCTGCCAGGTGGCAGCAGGCAATCTATCGACAGTCACTACTGTGGTGACCCTCAGGGTGAGAATGACATGCATCAGCCAATCCTCAAGGTGCCACCTGCACACGGCCGCTGAGGTGATCATTTTTACATGTATGCAACATGCATTACAACACATGGTTAGTGTCTGTGATGGAAACCTGTACCCAAGCATGTTTTGTTGACTGTGGTAGTGTAGTGGTGGTGCCCATGGCTACACAGCTGGGCAGACTTGTCAGTGTCAATGAAGCTTAGGTTGCCTGTACATTTCCCAGCTGGATAACCGCTATCTGCACATCTGTACAGGGACTGACAGTCATCAGCTTGGCAAGTAGCTATGCAGTAGGATGAGTGTGTTGACAGATAGATGATTGACAACAATATGTATGCCATAACAACATGTCACAAGCCCTCACTAACATGTGCTGTACAGACAGTAGTCTACAGTTACATTCCACATGTCGGATCATTACCCAGTAAGGGGTATATACTGTGACAAAGCTCACACACCAGAGAGACAACAGGGAGGCCTCAGTGTTTGGCTATGCATGCAAGTGTGCCTGTTGTCAGTACTACATTTAGCACTTTTCTCTTGCCTGGGTAAGCACTGTCAACAGTAGTACTGCCATGATACACTACATGCCAGTGTCACAGCATGTACCCTGGCCTAATACCCCTGTATGTAACCCATTCACATGGACAACAGTGCTGTACAGGCCACATCTACATCTGTGTCCCACATATGACACTTACACCCCTTGCTACTGCAATGACAGCACATAGTTGCATGTATTGTACATGGCATTACATTCACTTATTATAGATATGAGTACCCTGCTATGTTATCAGACTCGGTGGTGTGGCCTGGTTTCCTGGGCTAAGCCATGCTTAGCAAGTATCAACATTGCTGCAATATAACAGCTGAGCTGATGTGCACACTGGTAAGCAATGCCTACACTGTGTAAGCACCCATATGTTTACCCATAGCTTAGCACTACTTAGCTTCACTCAAACCTGTGCAAACCCGCTTAAAGCTGATCAAAACTACATTAACCACTCTGTATCTGACAGCCCTTGTTCTGCCCAGCAACAAAATGAACCGCCCTTGCAGGTTTTAAACCCAGGACCCTGTACACTACAGCCACAACACTTAACCACTACGCCATGACTACAGTAAAGACAGCTATTGTTTTACCAATATAGCTGTCAATACACATATTGTGTAGTATTGAACAATTGCCTTTACTTGCTAAATTATGTAGTCCTTGTTATTAATATGACTGTTGCATCACACATGTTGTTTTATCATAATGTACACATAGCAGATACATACGTTGAGATACATCTGGGAGGGTATATACAACCGTGAGGTTTACACATGACAAGAATATGGTTAAATACATATAATAGGTCTATATATGTCTACATGTACATACACATGTATACTCATAAATATGTCTGTATGCACATCTGTATAGTGCTGCATATATATGGCCATGTGTACATCTCTTCGTATGTATACACACACACACACACACACACACACATATATATATATATATATATATATATATATATATATATATATATAATGCAGAATCCTGAAAGCCCAAGCCCAAAACCCTGAAGACCAAATTCCTGAGGCCAAAATCCTGAAAGCTCAAAATCTTGAAAACTCAATATCCTGAAAACACACAGGATACTAACACTTACTATATTCTAGCACAAGTGCATACATAAACATATTATCCTTCAACTATATGCAGGGGGCAAGCCTCCCTGCACCCTGCATGTGGGGGCTGTGCCCCCCCACCCTCTGCTACTTAAATATAAAAACTCCAAGATTGCACTTTAGTACACTAAGTGCAATCTTAGAGTTGATATATTTAAGTAGCAGGGTGTGGGGGGTGGGGTGCAGGGGGGCTTGCCCCCTGGTTTTACTTGGAGAAGAGTAATATGGTTTGTGTTTTATTTGTTTCTGTATGTACTTGTGTTGGAGTATAAATAAGTGTTGGTATCCTGTGTGTTTTCAGGATGTTGAGTTTTCAAGATTTTGAACTTTCATGAGTTTGTTCTCAGGTGTTTTGTCTTCAGGATTTTGGGCTTTCAGGATTCTGTAGTGCTCCATTATACCTATATGTACATATAGATATGTGTATATATAGTTATATATATATGCACATCCTATGTGTACAGATATGCCTAGTTATGTTGGTATATATGTAGCTATTTATAACTATATGTGCATACATATCTATTCTTAGAAAACAATGGAACAGGACCACCACGAAGAATAAAATTCTTTAATATCATTCTGTAAATAACAAGCGCTTTCACGTGTTATAATACACGCTTCCTCAGGTTTAACTAAAAACAATTCTGGCAGCAATATATATATATATAAACCACATGCTCAAATCAATCAGTAAAAGAGCTGATTGCTAGGTGTAGTTAATTAAAAATTAAACAATCCATTAACAATATATATCATTGCTATAGTTACAACCTTACCATAATAAATACATCATAAATACCTAACTTCAGTTAAAGCATACCTAAAATTATATATACAAAAAACTAATAACTGAAGGAATGTGTATGAAAATTAAACATAAAAACTTAAATTAAATAAATAAATGTAAAAATACTGTAAACATTATATAAATGCAAAATCAAAAACATACAAAACCTACCCCCGGATTCATGAAGCTTGGCACAAGGCCGATGTAAGGCGTGCGCTGGCAGTGCAGTGTATAACCAGCATAGCAGCACCACATGCATAGTAATGAGTGCGCATCGCAACCACAACCACGTGCAGAGGGCACGTGCGCGAGCCCAAGTAGGATGCGCCTGTAGGCGTGGCCAAGCCAGCAGGCGAGGAGCAACCTAAAGTGCTGACTGTCACAGGCCGCCTGCAATAGTAACCGCACCAGCCAGTGTCCGTGGATAATGAAACGTATGCAGAGTATGCAACATAGTACCCGTCTAAACAAAACGGAGAACCAAACATTAACCCACAAAGTCCAAATTTTACCCGTCCAAGGAACAAAGGATACACGTAATACCGTGTCTGTCATGCAATGCACTGTCAGTGGGCATACCCAGTGAAGGTGTACCGCAGCATGTCAGCGCGCTGCACCTACACACAAGTAGCCCCATGGGCATGGTCACCAGCAGTTCCACAGTGGTAGTGAGAGTACACAGCCGGGCAGCCGTGTCTATATAACAACTAGAAGGAAACCAGATACCCTAAACACAGACAAACATGTGCATAGCAACATGTACTACACCCAGCAACGTACCCGTCGCATACACATAGGATGGCATATGCCAAAGCGGAATATCCAGAAGCAGAACCCATGCATGCAAATGTAATACACAACAGCCCCGTCATAGCACGTAACCCGCTCCCATGTACGACCGTCCACCCAATCCAGCTAGCAGCCTTGCTCAGCTGCACACCTACACACAGTGGGTATACCTCAAATGTAATATGAAGTATTGTCCTAGGCAGTGCCACGCGTGCAAATATGTACCCCACATGTCAACATCCCACCTCAGGTACTGATATCCAAATGGCTGCATGTGAATGTGTCGGCAGAATGCGTACATCCCGCATGTGGTACGTACCTGTCGAAACCCCATAGGCGTTCACACGCCACGGTGTCCATAACTGTACACATCTGGACAAAGCAGTATGTGCAGCCACTGTACTGATGATTAGCTATGCAGACATGTCAAACACAACACATAGGGCGAAACATCTGCCCACCAAGCAGGACACCCCAACAGGGTGCCACATGCACAGAAGGTGAAGGTGGGACATCACACGTAGATAATAGTGGTGCCGGATGGCCAAACAACCACTGCCAATGCAAAGGATTGAAAAACTGGTATATGCCAGGATGAATGGGTATGACATATCATGGGAATAGCCTAAGCTATCCAACATAATAGCCATGCGTACCAGATACAAACTGCCAGTAACACGCAGTAGTAATGCAGGAAGGCATACACGACTGTGGGAATATCACAGGACATATGGCGTGCCAAGTGTCGACGCATGACACAAATGTCCAGGATGGGGCCCCCTGCAAAGAGGAACACGTGCCAACCCCACCCCCCACTGACGTATCGGCAGTGGAAACACAACCCAAACACACACCAACACCACCGTCCATCCCACGATAGCAACGGACGCTGGTCAAAGACCACCATGATGCGTGCACAAACAGGGACACGTGTAACCGTCGCTCTGACAACCCCCCTCAGGCCAATGAATAATAGTATGGACATACGCATGTAATGCTGTGAAGGATGTGTGGTAGTCCTCAGTATCACAGAGGTAGGTACACAGATACACTGTAATTAACCATGACATATGTGCACTGTACACAGCATACCTGCAGGTAATACAGAGTTCAATCATGTGCCACAGAAATATCCATGTACGAATGAGGACAGGGGATAGACAAGTGTGAATGGGACAAACTATGAACATAGGTTCATAGGTTCATAGGTTCATAGTAGGTTATCTGCCCAAGGGCATTTATAAGCCTAGTCCATAGTTATGTGGCCTTCGCCACCCCTTCAGTTTGAAGAAAACTATGCCTATTATATTGCTGTACCTCTGTCAAGCAGTGACACTGAAGTAATCCCTGGGGTATATCTGCGATCTCCCATCCATTGGTCAAGATTCCTCTTGAACAAGGCCAGCGAGGTGCTCTGCCCCACATGTACCGGGATGTTGTTCCACAGCATAATGAGTCTCTGGATGATGAATCTGTCCCTCCAGCATGTTCTATTAATGACCATGTCAAGGTTTAAGTCTCCCGCCCTTGTGGTTCTGAGGGATCTAGATTCTTTAGGTGAAGCATATTCATCAAATCTGGGTTTGACATGGCCTTGTATGTCAGGCACAGGTCACCTCTGAGCAAGCGGTATGCGACTGAATAGAGCTGGAGTTCTTTCAGTCGGGCAGCATAAGACATATTCTTGAGACCCTGTATCCTTTTGGTGATGAACTTTTGGGGCCTTTCCTGCTGCTGCAGGTGTCGGGTCAGATACATTCTGAATGGGGCATTGTACTCAATCTTAGGTCTAATGAGTGATGAGTACAGGGGGACGATGACCTCCCTTGATCTAGATGTGAATCCCTGCATGATCAGGTGGGCAATGTAGAAGGTCTACCTAACTACTTTAGCAACGTGAGTGTCAAACGAACGGTTACTGTCAACCTGGGTCCCCAGATCCCTGGTAACTTCTGCTGTGCTCAGTGGATTGCCACCTATATGGTAGCTAGGGGTAACCTTGTTTTTCCCGAAGGGTATGACTATGCATTTCTCGGCGTTTAGCTTTAGGCCATGTCTCTGGCACCAGTTATCCGTTTCTGTGAGGCCCTTCTGAAGGATATCTGTGTCAGATGTGTGTTCGACTATGGCACCCAGTTCGCAGTCATCTGCAAACATTGTCAGCCATAACCCTCCTGTGTTTGCTTGTATTTCTGAAAAGTAGATGCCGAACAAGAGTGGACCCAGGACTGAGCCCTGTGGGACACCACTTGTGACCGGGTTTGAGTCTGACATGGCGCCAGCAACTCTGACCGTGTGGGTTCTGTCACTTTGCCAGTTTGCAACCCATCTTGTGATGTATGGGTTTACATTCAAGCTGATGATTTTTTCAATGATACCTGAGGGGGGTATTGTGTCGAAGGCCTTTGCCAGGTTGAGGTAGGCTGTATGGACTGCCTTACCCTCATCAATGGCCTTGGTGACTGTTCCGAAAAAGTCAACCAAGGTTAAAAGGCATGATCTGCCTTTGACCAAGCCAAACTGGGTTGGATCCAAAGTCTGCAAGTTCCCTATGTCTTTATCTATGAGTTCCATTATGATCTTCTCCATGGCTTTGCAGATAAGGCTTGTCAAGCTAATGGGACGGTAATTTCCAGGGTCAGTGGAGGCACCGCCCTTGTGAAGTGGGACCACAGTCGCCTTGCGCCACTACTTGGGTACGTATCCTGAGGTGAGGCTAAGATTAAACAGCTGTCCTAACTGCGGGTTTAATTCCACATTGAGTTTGTGGAGTACACAGCCGGGGACACCATCTGGTCCCATGGATGCTGTGTTTACTGCCTTGGAGAGAGCAGTTCTCACCTGGGCGTTAGAGATGTTCTGGGGCTACAATCCTCTGGTATAGATATCTCTCCTTTTGGGGGAGAAGTTTGCACTGAACCTGTCAGCCAGTATGTTGGCAATGTGTGTAGGTTCAGTAATCTTCACATCATTTTGAACTAATTCTGAGCATATCTGGGAGTTTCCTCCTAGGTGTCTAACATAGCTAAAGAAGGCCTTATGATTGTCTTTTGAGTCCTTGGTGATTTATCTCTAATTTGCCTTGGATGATTTTATGAGAGCTCTTAGTTCTTCACGTATAATGAGCAAGGGTGTCTTACCTTTCAAGGATTCTGCTCTATCTTGTAGTAGCTTCCTCCTTTTGTTGTCGAGCTTGTTTATGGCTGGGGTCCACCAGACTGGATGCTTGCCTTTGGTACAAAGAGTCTCAGTTTTGTTTGGGATTGCCTGATCCATGCAGTCCTGTAGGTGCTGGTAGAAGGCATATGTAAGTGATTCAGCGGTTTGAGTAATGTTTACCACCAGCTCAGGGGCCTTAAAGGAGACCACACTAGTGTTTAGAAGTGTGAAGTCGGCTTTTGAGAAAGGCATATGTATGGTAACCGGCACCACCCACAGCATTGTCGCCAATAGCAGAAGCTATTGTAGGTTGTCCAAACACACGTGTCCGCACACACGGATATCATAGCAATAACCCATGCCGGATGTGGGTAATGCTAGATATACCCCGGTAGGCGTGGTGCAGTCCCGAGGCCGATGCCCAAGGGACCACACAAAGGCAACCGTGGGTAAATACAGCAGTACCCACACCCAGACGCGGGTCATTGCTAGTATGCCATATCATCTAGGGAAAGAAACCATATATTCCCAGACATAATGGCACAGCATAATGCCTGTCCGCCGCCCATCCGCAGACATACGGCACCCGCGGCGGTGCGGACGTACTGCGCGAGATGTCCGTTGCCAATGTCAACACTGTCTCACTATGTGAAACAAAGTCAACATAGCGATTCAATACAAAACAGCGACGGAGAGCCCGATGTCCCCGTTGCTGTGCTGTTCAACCTGTTCCGCCATGTTAAATGTGTGTAGCAGAGCGGGACTGCCCCAAAGTAAGCAACGGACATGTCTGTGGCTCAGTGAAAGCTGTCACGCAATGTTAAACCCATGTAACATAGCGACACAGGTTATAAATACCGAGGTATAGTAATGGAAATAGGTCCGGTCGACCAGACCGTGTGCAATTACTATAACACGATCTACAACGGGCACGCCGGCCAATCAGCGCACACGGTTAGGGATAATGGGGGGGGATATGGTATCATAGACACGGACAAACCGTGCCCATGTGATTCGTCTGACATTCGTACATGGTCAGGGCAGTTCCGTACACTAGGCGGACAAGACCAAACCCAAAGCACCACAGGAACACCCTGACAATCGAAGGCCTGTATGCGTAGGGGCTATAAGCCCCTGTGATCTGAATATCCCTGCGGTCACGACATATGCATCCTGGGCCATGAGCGGTAGGGAATAAGGAATGTGTAACATGTAGCACTGCACTTTTCCCAGCAGGAGAATAGATGCCTGTGACGTACGTGAGTGCAGGGGTGGGGTGGGGTGGGGGGATATGTAAATTTAGCTAAGTACCATGGGTATGCATATAAATGAGACAGAACAGCTAACGTGTAGTGGTCACAGCAACCGGCAAACGTGAATGCAGTCCCGTTTGAATTACGACTATAGAACATATAAATGTGAACGTGTACGTAATGCGTCCATGCCGCAAAGACAGTTACATGTGTAAAGGTGAAGGTGTGTTCCGCACACGTCCGTCAACCGGATCAGAGATATGTCACCGGAACAGTCACAACTAATACAGACCACGTAACCACACAGACCCAGTAAACATATGTAACCAGGATACGGACATGCATGTGCACCTGCGCGTAACCCACAATTAGGAAATGCAAGTGCGCGTGTGCGTGTGTGATCCGCTCACAGCAGGGAAAGTTAATGCTGTGTCCTCCACGTCAGTTATACATGTCTCAAAACTGTCAGCCTCTGAAAGTATGGAATCAGACAATGCCATGTAAAGTACCGGTAGAAATAGTGAGAAACACATGCTATGTGATAAGACAAACATAGAATGTGGATAGAATAACGTGTGTGTTAGTAGTATGGATTGACGACGGTTATGCATCTGTAACCCGACCCACTTGTCAGAAGGTGCCACCGTCTGGTGTGTTTAGTTGGCTCACACTTGTTGACCGGGCTAGGCTAGCTGGATATATGTCCAGTGTCAGCAGAGGCCCATGTAGAAATGCTCCACACACAATAATAGCACAACATACCAAAGTACTCATATATGTAACCAAAAAAGAACAACAATAGAAAGTGTCCTGAAAGGACTGGTTACATACAGATCCCAGACGACAGAGAAATATATGGCCAGTGGAAGCACGTCACAATTATGGGATCAGGTCCCTATAGAAGCAAGAAGGTCTCACATGACCCGCCAGCGAATTGCCAGATAGACACAGGTCAATGTAACACACAGCAAGATTAAAGGCCAACCAGCCGTACACCATGCCAGAACCTGTACAGTGGAAGGATGGTATGGTATAGATGTGTACACAGGTAATCCACAGACAGTAACAAAGCAAGGTATGAAACGAGGGGTTCATGTATATATCTACACACAGCAGTCCGATGGCCCGTATATATGACACATGGACATAGATATGTCACTGAAAACAAGATGTAAACAACTACAGTTTATTCCATATCATATTTATATAGTTATATACAGTCATATTTATATTTAACATTGTGACTCTTATTTACATTCATATTTATACAAAATATGCATTTAATTGTACTTATTTATTCAATGATTTGGAATCTTAATACAACAATTATACACATTAATATACATAATATCATTATCAACACACTACATTCTAAGGTTTACTCACAACAATTATCAATTATGTCTCAATATACTGATTGTATTGACCAATATTGTATTTATATTAACACATTGTTGTTGTATTAATGTTTCCATTAAGTAATGTATGCAACACTGATTTTTTTATATGTCACTTTATCTTTAAGACTTGGAGCACTGTCCACTTAACTATGAGCAAGTTTATTGATTAATTGTCTTTTAAACTGACTCTGAAGGAAGTATATAAGGATGACTATCTAATGTATTTCGTACTCTGGCGATGGCCCATGTTAGTGGGTGAAAGCTCACTATCTTTGGACTGTGGAGTGTATCGTTTTGTCATCGTCTGTTTTGGTCTGGTTTATGTTCATTAATGTCTTTTATGAAGATGACCAGGACTCAAGGTCTGCTGTATTTCCGCTTACTGGCACAAGGATATAGATATGCCAAGTAATACATAATATGGGTAGTCAAACAGACATCCGCGAATGGGGAACATACAGCATCAGTCAAAACCACTGGCCAGATGGTGACAGTCCAACAAGTTCTACACTTTACATATGCACACTGGTGTCCATTGTAGGACTCCAAAAATTGCTCCGTTCGCAATATCAACCAGCTGCGATCGACCCAGAAGAAATGACAGCCGTGACTACGGCACAGCTAGACATATGCACCACCAGCGTGTTTAGGGTTGATGACAAGTGTCCATGAAATGCAGGACATATGAACAGAAATCCCAGATTGTCGAGTCCATAGAAGTCGTCCACATCCCAGTCCCACATGAAGGATGTGTAATGTGTACCATCGAGGTTGCAGCCATGGGATCCTGGGTATGCAGAAATGGGG
Source organism: Protopterus annectens (assembly GCF_019279795.1). NCBI lineage: Eukaryota > Metazoa > Chordata > Ceratodontiformes > Protopteridae > Protopterus > Protopterus annectens. Next base: position 1,184,860,845 of record NC_056725.1, on the reverse strand, counting down.
CTCGGTGTTGTTTGGCAGATAATCCATTGGCCTGCCCGTGGGAGGATGTGGGTATAGCACATGCCTTACTCCCCACTAATGATGCAGCATCCACCGGATAATGCTGAAAGCAGGTGTGAAATGTGTACAGCCCTATATCAGTGTCAGTAGGCGATTCCATGGATGGACAAGCGTCGACCAAGATGACACCATAACTGGAAACCTGGTGGAATTACACAGCTGCAGTAAGGCATAGCAAAGGAAATACAGATAGGGACTACATTAGACATTCCCCATACAAAGTCAGACCATCGATGAATACGGCATACACAGCTCTCAATCTGCCATCACCAAAATGGGGATCACTCGCTTCCATAATGTCTGGAACAAATGGGCGACCTGTGGAGCACATACTAATGGCTCACTAACAACTTCAACTAGGAAGGTCATAGGATGGTTAAACTATGCCGTTCCCACTTATAAAGACGATCCTTTAATGAATTAATATGATTAATGTCAATTGACCATGGATTACACCTAATCAACATAAAATAACCGCTGACACCTTATGGCACACAATCCAAAAAACACATAGGTAGATGAAACAGTCAACATAGAAATTGTCCAGGACAGTGCCCAAATGGTATAAAAAGGTTCCTTTATATACAAGTAAGCGCTTTCACCCGTTGGCTCCTTCAGACTTACACATAACATAAAAGCATTCAGGCTTTAAATATCCCTCCTTACATTGTCATTGGTCAATTTCTCATCAAACAATGAACAATTAACCCCAGCATATAAAGCATAAGCGCAATGTTAAATACTCACACATATATTAACATCTTTAAAAACATCTTATTAAAACATGTATTATATTATATTGTACTATGCCTAATTCTCATCAATTATAAATCTAACAATATATATAGAAAATATGTATATTATATCAATGTAAAACAGTGGTAAACAACTGAAAGAGTGGACTAATAGGTGTTAAATGTATAGCTGTACCTAAACTACATTCCTGTTATTAGGGTTTAAGCCACCTGCTTCTCAAAAGAGGCTTAATCTGTACTTCATCATTCAACCCTGGTGTTTGGTCAACTCTCCACCTAATAATCCATCTCAATTCGCATTCTAAAGTATAGTTGGTAAGGTCCCCCCTTCTGGGATTAAAATCTAGCCTTTGTAAAACACTGAATGTAAAAGTATGCCTTGGGATGCGCTCATAGCCAGCCGTAGGCATAGGCCAACCCGGCGGCTGCCTAGGGCGCCGCACTAGCAAGGCCACCTTTCTAGTAGTTATGTCATGTAGGTACAACAGGATGGGGGCACCATGTGTTGTGGAGGTGGGCGCCATGGAGCCCTATCGCCTAGGGCAGCGGTTGATCTAAGGCCACTCCCATGCTGCCGTAGGAGGGGTAGTACGGTCTGCAGGTATGTGCTGAAGTGCACATGAAACAGCGGTCTACAAAGATTACCCATAGTGGCGACACCTGCACAGAAGGCTATAGCGGGACATACACACGACCATGCACACAGCTCAGATAGACATACACACACCATAAACAGGCAATGATACACAAGGTTTATGGTATGCGAATTACAGTGTCAGTACAGCAAGGATAGCTGTCTGCCACGATATCCAGCAGATGACCCTAGGGCGTGCCGGAATACGGACGTTGCATGGACAATGAGTGGATATGCATCGTACCACAGTTCTATGTGTCAGCCGTGCAAATATGCGATACATGGGACAGACAGCTGTCCATGCAAGAGCAGCGCTATGGGCATAACATAAGTATGTATATATACATCGAGAGAGATACAGACGAACACATGTGGCAAGGCCGGGAGTAATGCACAGCACCACCCCACCACACCACAGCAGGGCGCACGTGGAGAACACGCTACGGAGGTCGCCAACCACAGCAGGCACACAGGCAGTCCACGAGCTGTATCTCACCATCCACAAACACAGAGATGTCGGCAGGATATAAGTGTTCTGCGGAACCTCTAAAGGCATAACCTATGAACCCATGCGGCTGAGAGCATAGACACACACTCACAGCTGGCAGGCATGGGGATTGACCTTACCCCCATCTACCCAACCGCACAACAGTATGACACAGGTATGGAATGCGCTATGTGGACCACTGAACACAGCACCGTCAGAGGCACACGTGTAGGTGGGTGACAACATCCATAAAGGAATAGACGCTGATAGCCAAGGTATGTGTTGCGAAGCGTCTAAAAGAACTACTCTCTCCAGGGGCAGCTGTAAACACACACACGGGGAAGAGCCGGGAGTTGAACCTACGCCTACCTACATGAACACACTACAGCATGATGCATTTACAGAACGCGCTACCGAGATTACTGAGCACAGTGCTGTCAGAGGCATACTTCTAGGTGGGTGACATCATCCATAAAGGAATAGCTGACAATAGCCAAGGTATGTGTTGCGAAGCATCTAAAAGCATGCCCATCTGGAGAGGCAGGTGGAAACACACACACACACACACACACACGGAAGGGCTGGGAGTTGAACCTACACCTACCTACATGAACACACTACAGCATGATGCATTTACAGAACGCGCTACCCAGATTACTAAGCACAGCACTGTCAGAGGCATACTTCTAGGTGGGTGACATCATCCGTAAAGGAATAGATGCCAATAGCCAAGGTATGTGTTGCGAAGCGACTAAAAGAACTACTCTCTCCAAGGGCAGCTGGAAACACACACACCTCACACACACACACGGGGAAGGGCCGGGAGTTGAACCTACACCTACCTACATGAACACACTACAGCATGATGCATTTACAGAATGCGCTACCGAGATTACTGAGCACAGTGCTGTCAGAGGCATACTTCTAGGTGGGTGGCATCATCCGTAAAGGAATAGCTGACAATAGCCAAGGTATGTGTTGCGAAGCATCTAAAACCATGACCATCTGCAGAGGCAGCTGGAATCACACACACACACACAGGAAAGGGTCGGGAGTTGAACCTATGCCTACCTACATAAACACACTACAGCATGATGCATGTACAGAATGTGCTACTGAGATTACTGAGCACAGTGCTGTCAGAGGCATACTTCTAGGCGGATGACATCATCCGTAAAGGAATAGGTGACAATAGCCAAGGTATGTGTTGCGAAGCGTCTAAAAGCATGACCATCTGCAGAGGCAGCTGGAAACACACACACACACACACACACACACACACACACAGGGAAGGGCCGGGAGTTGAACTTACGCCTACCTACATGAACACACTACAGCATGATGCATTTACAGAATGCGCTATCGAGATTACTGAGCAAAGTGCAGTCAGAGGCATACTTCTAGGTGGGTGACATCATCCGTAAAGGAATAGCTGACAATAGCCAAGGTATGTGTTGCGAAACGTCTAAAAGCATGACCATCTGCAGAGGCAGCTGGAAACACACACACAGGAAAGGGTCGGGAGTTGAACCTATGCCTACCTACATGAACACACTACAGCATGATGCATTTACAGAATGCGCTACCGAGATTACTGAGCACAGTGCTGTCAGAGGCAT
>NC_056725.1:1184780303-1184856790 GCF_019279795.1 Protopterus annectens | reverse complement strand
AAAAATTTTTATTTTGACATTTCTTAGTTCTACTTGAAAAATAGGTATATAAATCCCTTTCACATAGTTGTATAAAACATTCAACACTTGAAGTCATATTAGGAATAAAAGTACTTTTGCATCTGCAAACAAAGTCGCAATTATTATAGTCTGTTACTTTATTGTTAGAAAACATTAACTTCAGAGAAACCAATAAAAAAAAACATCCGTAAATCAGTTAATAACTCCGTGAGGTCACTACCTTGAGAAGGTATAAAGGAAAGGCCTCTGTTTAATAAAGTTATGTCCGATTCATTTGGCTCATAGCTTGATAAATTGAAAACCAGTCCATTTAATTCCGGCTTCTCCGTCTCACCTCGACATCCTCTCCCGGAACTTTCTTTTCCTTCGGCCCCGACTGGTGGAACGCGTCTGTGAGGTCCCCTGGAACTTCATCGGGAATGGTAAAAAATGATCTAGAGTACCATTGATTGTTTTTGGTCTCGCCCCGTTGTTATTCTGTATAGATGTATTCAATAGGGCTTGCTGATTAGGTGGTGGCGTATCTGCAGCCTGAGTGGTTGTACTTACACCACTCCTATTTGATGACATCACAACCAATCCAATATCGCCATGGTTAGCAACATTCTCCAATCCCTCATGTCTTAAAGGGACAGAGTCATTATTGCTTTGCTCATTAATATTAGGCATGTTCAGATGATCTCGATCCGGACTATGAATATCATTTGTATGGCTATATCTCGGCCAAACAAAAACTTGGCCAGTAGTAAAATCTTTATAGTCTCTCTGAAGCTTTTTATGTTTAGTTTGTCGTAACCTGTCACTATAAGCCATAATTTGTGAATACATATTGTCCATTCTTCTGTCAAAAAACTCCCCTTTATAACGAAGCCGTATGTCAGAATTCAAGGCTTCTACTTTCTTAAGCAGTTCAGTCTCAGTGGGAGAAAAATGCTCTATCAAAAGTTTCATATATTGGTAACTGAGATCCAAATTCAACTGTTGCCACTTTTTTAACAAATTAGGCTGTCTCCATAAGTGGGCATGCAAAGCACACGCATCCCTCTAGGCACTATATGAAAGTGGAGACATACTTCCAAATGCTTCCGTTGCCAGGTCAGTCTCTGCAATTTGTATAGATCATTCTCTAGATCTCTCACTCTGTTGTTAAATTCATGAACATTACCTGTAGTTCCTGCGGCAACTGGTGAAATAGGATAATGTAATTCCGTATTCAATAGTGGATTGGCTTGTGACAGTAATACGTCATTCCATCTGCATACCGTACTGCTACCTTCTGGGTTGTAGTCCAGCTCCAACTCAAGATTTTCCATCGTGTGTGAGTAGTAATAGCCAACCAAAAAAACGAACCCGAAAAAACAGGGAAAGTACTACCCGCCAAAGGTCTGTTTCCACAAGGAAGCCAAGGTAAATCTTAGAAAACAATGGAACAGGACCACCATAAAGAATAAAATTATTTAATAATGTTCTGTAAATAACAAGCGCTTTCACGTGTTATAATACACGCTTCCTCAGGTTTAACTAAAAACAATTCTGGCAGCAATATATATATATAAACCACATGCTCAAATCAATCAGTAAAAGAGCTGATTGCTAGGTGTAGTTAATTAAAAATTAAACAATCCATTAACAATATATATCGTTGCTATAGTTACAACCTTACCATAATAAATACATCATAAATACCTAACTTCAGTTAAAGCATACCTAAAACTATATATACAAAAACTAATAGCTAAAGGAATGTGTATGAAAATTAAACTTAAAAACTTAAATTAAATAAATAAATGTAAAAATACTGTAAACATTATATAAATGCAAAATCAAAAACATACAAAACCTAGTCTATCTACGTGCAGCCAAAATTGATCTGATACTGACATATTGATTGAGGCCTGGTTCAATATGAGCTTTTAATCTAAGAATCCAATTCAACTCGACAGATTCAAGGTGGTTCAACCTGTCACCCCCTCGTCTGCTGGGTCTGACCATTTGTAAAACTCTAAATTCAAATTCATGTTCAGAGTGAGCAATAACATGCTTAGCCAATGCATTAGTAGGAATTAATTTCCTTATGTCATAAATATGACCATATATTCTATCTTTCAGCTTTCTCGAGGTCATACCCACATAAAAAGCTGTGCATTTCATGCAGGTGGCTAAATAAATCAAATTAGAACTATTGCATGAAGCATAAAACCTGGGTAGGAAAGAGTAGTCCATACTAGGGTGTTTGAAATCCTGTTTTTTGGTGAAATATCTACACATATTGCATCTAGTGCATGGATATGTACCATTATTTGAGTTCCTAATTTCTCTGCATAAACCTTCATCATATCTGTCTATACAGAGTAACCTCTTCAAGTTTTTGCTATTTCTATAGGTAAACCTAGGTGTATGCCCTAATAAGTTAGATATATGCTGATCAACCATTAACACATTCCAATTTCTTTTAATAATGTCTGTAATATTTCTATTATCATTAGTGTACCTAATTGTAATGGCCAAATGATCGCGTTTGGATATAAACTTTCCTCGGTTTCTGTTGTGATACCAAACACTACTATTGTTACAAAGTTTGTTGTCATTATTATTATTACCTTCAGAAATATTATCCATGTTTCTTCTTATGCCATCAATAACTTTCTCTGTATAACCCCTTTCTAACAGGAGTTCATCTAGGAGCTTGAGTTGTATAGACCTTTCAGTCAAATCTCTACAAATATTGTTGATTCTATGATATTGACTTTTCACAATATTTGGAAATATAAAGCGAGGGTGCATACTGTCAAAGTGCAACTAAGCATTTCTCCAGCATGTCTTTCTATATAAAGAAGTAGACAATCTCCCTGTCCCATCTTTAAAAATGGTCATGTCTAAAAAATGTATCTCCTGTAAGGAAGTTTCCATGGTAAACTTCAGGAAAGTTGTAGTAGTTCCCAAATAAGAAACAAAGTCCTGTAGCAGACTCATATCTCCATCCCAAATTATTAGTATGTCATCCACAAAACGTTGGTATAGTAAAACATGCTGAAAAAATGTGGTATTGAACACATATTCTTCCTCCCAATGATACATAATCAAAAAAGGCTTGCCCCCTGGTTATACTTGGAGAAGAGTAATATGGTTTGTGTTTTATTTGTTTCTGTATGTACTTGTGCTGGAGTATAAATAAGTGTTGGTATCCTGTGTGTTTTCAGGATGTTGAGTTTTCAAGATTTTGAACTTTCATGAGTTTGTTCTCAGGTGTTTGGTCTTCAGGATTTTGGGCTTTCAGGATTCTGTAGTGCTCCATTATACCTATATGTACATATAGATATGTGTATATATAGTTTTATATATATGCACATCCTATGTGTACATATATGCCTAGTTATGTTGGTATATATGTAGATATTTATAACTATATGTGCATACATATCTTAATTAGTTTGCTGTGCCTCTGTCCAGCAGTGACACAGAGATGATTCCGGGTCCACTTTCGTCAAGATTTCTCTTGAACACACATGGACTGGGATTCTCAGCACATCCTATTTATATCCGTGTTGAGGTTTAAGTCTCTGAGGTGGAGCATACATGGCCTTGTATGTTGTACTCAATCATTGGTCTGAATGACCTCTCCTGATCTGGATGTGAATGGGCAATGTAGAAGGTCTTCCTAACCACTTTGGCAATGTGAGTGTCAAAGAGGTTACTGTCAACTTGGGTCCCCAGGTCCCTGATAACTTCTTCCATGTTTAATGGATTACCACCTATGTGGTAATGACTATACATTTTGGCATTTAGCTTAAGGCCATGGTATCCATTTCTATGAGACCTCTCTGGAGGATGTCTGTGTCTGATGGAGTGTCAATTATGGAGTTTGCAGTCATCTGCAAATTTTGTCAGGACTGAGCCCTGTGGGACAGTCTGACATGGCACCAGCAACTCTAACCCTGTGGGTTCTGTCCTTGAGCCAGTTTGCAACCGACATATGGGTTTACATCTAAGCTGGTGAGCTTTTCTATGATGCCCGAGTGGGGTATTGTGGGTAGGCTGTGTGAACTGTCATCAATGGCCTTAGTGACTGTTTTGAAAAGTCGACCAAGTTCAAGAGGCAGGATCTGCAGGATCCAGTGTCTGTAGGTCCCCAATGTCTTTATTTATGAGTTCCATTATGATCCTCTCCATAGCCCTGCAGACAAGGCTCGTCAAGCTTATGGGGGTAATTTCCAGGATCCGTAGAAGCACCGCCTTTGTGGAGTGGGACCACAGTTGCGCCATTCTTTGGGTACATATCCTGTAGTAAGGCTAAGAGTAAACAGCAGCCTTGGTTTAGTTCCTCATTGAGTTCGTGTAGCACACAGCCGGGGACACCGTCCGGTCCCATTGATGCTGTGTTTTGAGAGCAGCTCTCACCTGGGCATCTGAGATGTTTGGGAGGCTAGACTCTGGTGGGATAGATATTTCTCCTTACTGAACCTGTCTGTCGGTATGTTGGCAATGTCTGTGGGTTCAGTGATTTTGTATCATTTTGGACTAATTCTGAGCATATCTGGGAGTTTCCACCCAGGTTTCTAACATAGCTAAAGAAGGCCTTATGATTGTCTTTTGTGTCTTTAGCGATTTTTCTCTCAAAGTTGGCCTTGGATGATTTTATGAGTGATCGTAGTTTTTTGCTAGTATTGATCAGAGATGCCTTCCCTTTTAGGGATTTTGCTCTGTCATTTAGTAGCTTTCTCCTCTTGTTGTAGAGTTTGTTTATGGCTGGGGTCCACCAGACTCGGCGCCTGCCTTTGGTGGAAAGGGTCTTGATTTTATTAGGGATTGCTTGATCCATACATTCCTGGAGGTGCTCGTAGAAGGCATTTGTAAGGGTTTCAGCAGCGTGGGTTGTGGTTTCCACTGGCTGGGGCCTTGAAGGATACCACTCCAGTCTTAAGTGTGAAGTTTGCTTTTGAGAAGTTCTTCACTGTGGTCTTTTGCTGGGGTTGGGGCGGGATGTGGATCTCCAGTGAGATTAATTTATGGTCTGATCTCACCAATGAGGGATATACTTCGTGTGGAGCATTTTGTCCCCATGTTTGTGATGATCAGGTCTAGTATATTTTCTCCTCTTGTGGGAATGGTGACTAGTTGTTCCATAGCATTTGAGTTTATGAACTCCAGGAACCTTTGGGCTAGGGTGTTGGGGCTTGAGTAATGTTCCCAGTCTATGTTTGGGTAGTTGAAGTCACCCAATATGATGGTGTTTGGAGACATTCATACTCTCCAGTGTCTTCAGGAAGGCTGTTTGGGTTTCCTGAGTTTGAGAGGAGTGGTCTGTAGCATGCTACAAACTGTAGGGCAGTTTACCTATGGTTAATTGCACCTGGATGGTCTCCAATGCTTGATGCGTTGCCACTAACCTGGAGGTGTGGGTATCCTTTATGAATATGGATACTCCCCTCCTTTGTGGTTCGGTCTGGATTTTGGGGCGGAGCATTTTATGAGGTATAACCTGATAGTGCTGGGGTGCTCTCAGGAGCCTTGAACCAGGTTTCAGTCACAGCACAGACATTGATGTTCTCCATACTGAGGAGGGCTTCTAGGGCGTGCATCTTGAGGTTTAGACTTCTGGCATTGAGCAGTATTACCCTTAGTTTTTTTCCATTTTTGTTTTCTAGGGTGGTAGGTTTATCATTTGAGCCTTGCCTAAAAAAGGCACTATGGGGGTGGCAAGAGCCTTTGCCAATATCCAGAAGCCCAGGGGTGACAGGTGCAAGCCGTCCCTTGCTTAGCAGCGTGGCTTGTCAAGCATGTCATCCCAGGCAGACAGACATTGGATCCCCTTAGAATGACACCAGTAATTAAGCCTTCTGATATAACTACTACTGTCAATATATATGTAGATATCCATATGTATATTTGCATATGTATCTGTATATGTGCATGTGTAGACATATATTGCTCTGTATATGTATATATCTGAGTGTTTATATGTGTATCTTTGTACATATGCATATTCATCTATGTATGTTGATATGTATACGTGTATAAATCTATATAAATAGCTGGATAATTATATAAACCCCCCAACAAGATTGTGTAAATGAATCCATCCTGGGTGCTCCCTACCTGCTTTAAATGCAAAATGAATACCTCTGGCCATCACCTGAAGACACCCTGAATTGGCCAGCTTGCCAGGTACTTTGAAAAATACTAGTGAGAAGACCCCCCAACAAAATTGTGTAAATTAATCCATCCCAGGTGCTCCCTCCCTGCTTTAAACACAAAAGGAATACCTCTGGCCATCATCTGAAGACACCCTGAATTAGCCAGCTTGCCTGGTACTTTGAAAGAAAACTACTGAAAAGGCCCCCCAACAAGATTGTGTAAATAAATCCATCCCGGGTGCTCCCTCCCTGATTAAACACAAAAGGAATACCTCTGGCCAACACCTGAAGACACCCTGAATTGGCCAGCTTGCCTGGTACTTAGAAAAATACTACTGAGAAGACCCCTCAACAAGATTGTGTAAATTAATCCATCCTGGGTATTCCCTCCCTGCTTTAAATGCAAAAGGAATACCTCCGGCCATCACCTGAAGACACCCTGAATTGGCCAGCTTGCCTGGTACTTAGAAAAATACTGCTGAGAAGACCCCCTAACAAAATTGTGTAAATTAATCCATCCTGGGTGCTCCCTTCCTGCTTCAAACGTAAAAGGAATACCTCCATCCATCACCTGAAGACACCCTGAATTGGTCAGCTTGCCTGGCACTTAGAAAAATACTACTTGGAAGACCCCACCAACAGGATTGTGTAAATTAATCCATCCCGGGTGCTCCCTCCCTTCTTTAAATGCAAAATGAATACCTCCGGCCATCACCTGAAGACACCCTGAGTTGGCCAGCTTGCCTGGTACTTAGAAAAATACTACTGAGAAGATCCCCCAACAAGATTGTGTAAATGTATGTTGCTTAACACTAATTAAATGTAGACTTGATATACTATCTATAGAGTTAGTCTGCCCTCCCGTGTGCGCATTCTAGCAGCCTACCGCAGACCGTTTGTCCTCTCCCCCTCCTGTTATAACTACCCTAGAATATACTTAAACCTAAGACTGGTCCAACTATCCCTGCTGTTTGCTATCTCCTTCTGCAATCAGGTGGCAGCATCTACCAATATAAATACTAGATATTCTTTATAATCCCAACAAGTTTTATTTTATCACAAAGAGTTGGTTGTGAGTTAATATCCTTAGACTGCAAATATCATTTCCCCCCTGCTAAACCACCCTCTGTGAAGGCAGCCTTCATTTTCTGGCTGGAAATATTTAGCTCATACCTTCCAACTGCAGCCTTTAAACTGCTCTTTGCTGATACTTTTTCTGCCATACTCATCTCTAGTGTTCTTTCCTGCTCCATTCGCCCTACAGGCTCACTCTGCTCCCCTACCCTGCCCCCAATTCCCACCTGCCCCAGTACTCCTAGATTTATTTCTATCTTACCCGACCCTCTCGGCCTAATTACCCAATACCAGCTCCCCTCATTACTCCTCCCACCTATAACCATCCTTCTTAAACACTATAATCTATACTCCACCCAATAATTATAGTCCCCTCCTCTTTCTTTAAATCTCTAGAATACCTCCATCACTTTTAAACCCTTTCTTCATCATAGCCTTCTCTAGTTTCCTAACCTCTCATACCACTCTTTCTTTGCTCCAACATGCTTTCCTCAAGTTATCACACCCTCCAGTCCCCAGCCTCCTCTTTATGTTCCTACTTCCCTTATACTATGCTACCTCATATTCCACCTATGCTTGTCCAATACCACCTACAAAGACAACTACCATACAAATCCACCTTCTCCCTCACTCTTACTCCCATTTCCACTCTATCTCCTCTTCTCTCATTCAGCCCAACCCTCTGCACTTATTTCACCCTAAACTCTTCTCCTCTAAAGTCAAGACACTGTCACCTCTTCCAATCAGCAATCTACCAAAATTCATGCCTGGCAGACCAATATGGCTAAAGTATATCTCATTCAACAACATAGTCCAAGCTGGTGATAGCCATCCTAACCCTGGTCCTACATATTTTATTAACAACACTCATCCCTTAACCTTTTCCTCCTATCTCAACACCCTAAAGATTTTTACAATTAATGAATGCACAAAGTCTAAACAACAAAGTACACCAATTTCAAGCTTGGTTAAGCCATAACCAAACAGATATCTTAGCCATCTCTGAAACCTGTCTCAAGCCCTTTATCTTCAGCTCTGAGATTCTGCCCTCAGGATTTCATTGTCTCAGAAATGACCGACTAAATAAAAAAGGTGGAGGCACTGCACTAGTCTACTCCAGCCTTCTTACCTTAATTCCCCTCCAAATTCCAATTCCCCAATTCCAGAACACTGAACTAACTGCTGGAATTCTAAAACTAAATAAACATAAAAATATCTGCATCATTGCCCTATATATCTCACATGGTAACAATATCTCTGCACTCGAAAATATTCTCCTATGGGCCTGTACTGAAATGAACTATGAAACTTGTATCCTTGGTGATGTGAATATTGACTGGAATAAAATCAATTGCCTCTCTCCCTTCCTATCCATTAGCCTCTACAACTTCACTCAAATAATCCTCTCCATCACTTGACCTAACAAAATAATCCCTCCCGGATCCACTATAGATTGGATCCTAGTCTCAGATCCAAATAAAATAACAAATTCTGGCACAATTCCTGATACCTTTAGCGACCACCTCCCAGCCTTTATGAATCGCTCAACAAGTTCCACCCCACACCAGCTTCAATACATTCAAACTCGTAACCTCAGCAGCTTCAACCTAACTACTTTCTCAAATACTTTCAAACAAATGAACTGGCAAATTCTAAACATCCTTCCTCTTGACAAGGCTATAGAATACTTCGACTCTATCTTCCTTGATACTTTAAACTCACTAGCCCCACTAAAAACAAAAGGATAAAAACTAAAACTGCTCCTTTGCTATCCAAAGAGACAAAACAGATTATGCACCACAGAGACACACTATGGAAGCTTTACCAAAACAATAAACTGGCCAATACCTTGCTCCAATATAAACAGCTCCGTAACCATGCAAAATGACTAATCACCAAAGACAAAAAACTCCTACGATATCAAACTTCAGTCCAATAACAATAAACCCCCCCAAAAATTCTGGAACTCAATAAACTCATTCCTCAATCCAGGCTCCAAGAATAATCCCTGTCCTGACCCAAGTAAATCTGACCTCTAACTAGGCTCTGAATTTAACGCATTTTTCATAGAAACTATTACTACCCTCACCAAGACATTTCCCAATAATAACCCAAATGATCTACACTCTCTCCCTTCTAACTCACCTCATCTGTTTGAACTCAAGCCCATCTCCACTAACTTTATAAAAAAACTTTTGTCCAAACTTAAACCTTGCTCTAACCCTCTTGAAAATATTCCCTCTTCCTTCCTAAAATGTGCTGCTGATGGCATTGCTCTCCCAATCAGCATCATTATTAACTGATCCATAAAAGAATCATACACCCCCAAACTCTGGCACTCAGCTTATATTCTTCCTCTTCATAAAGGAGGCAAAAATACCGGCATCTCAAACTTTCACCCCATTGCTTTGCTCTCACCAATCTACAAAATCCTAGAAAAATGCATCCGCCTCCAACTTGTGCCTTTCCTGACCCAAAACAACCTTCTCACTCCTACCCAGCATGGCTTCCGTCCAGGCCGTAGCACAATAACTGCTCTACTCTCTCTCTCCTAGAAACTGTCAATTAAGACAGAGATTCAGGACACTTAGTTTCTACTGTTTTACTCTATCTGTCTAAAGCCTTTGATACAGTTTCCCACAAGCACCTTCTCTGTCATCTCTCAAACCTTAATCTCTCACATAATGCTTTATCCTGGTTCTCCAGCTATCTATCAGACAGATCACAGGCAGTCAAATGGAAAAACTCCATCTCTTCCTTCCTACATACCCCAAATGGCGTACCACAGGGATCCATCTTTGGGCCAATGCCTTTTAACATCTTCATCAATAACTTTCACACTGCTATTCCTGATGTTAAAAGCATTCAATATGCAGACAATTCAACCATAGTCTGCTCTGCCTCAAACCTCTCTGAATTGCTGACTAAAACCCAAACTGCTTTCTCAACAACTAAAAACTTGATGCGCCAAAACCACCTCTCTCTCAATGCAAATAAATCAATGATTCTACTATTCCCTCCCACAAAGACCCTCTCCTATGATAAAAATACCTTTAAAATCTATAGTCAAACCAACTCACCTATAGAAGTGGTCCCCTCTGCCAAACTACTTGGCATTACTGTAGATGAACACCTCAAGTTTGATATTCATATTCAACAAAATATTAAGAAAACCCACCAAAAGTTAGGTATGCTGTATAGGAATAATCATGTTCTCTCATACTCTACCAGGCAGACTCTGGCCTCAACTTATCTTCTTCCTTCCTTATTATATGGAGCTCCTCTCCTAACCAACCTGTCCTCCTCTGTCACCTCTAAACTAGAAAATTGCTACAATAATATCTCTAAATTTGCCTCTAAATCTAAAAATACCACCCATCACTGCCTAACCCTACAATCCCTGAAATGGCTTGAACTCCCAAACTACCTAGACTATCTCCAATTCCTTACTGCATATAGACTCATATTTCACCCAACAAAATGTCCTGCTCTAACTAACATCCTTCCCCCTTATACACCCAACAGAGCTCTCAGATCTGAAAATCAGAACTTAATTGCTATCCATAAGCCTAACCGTCCTGCTGGCCAACTTCTCCTATCTTTCTCAGTAGGCAAAAAATGGAATTCCCTTCCCTCCACACTAAGAACCATACCAAACTCAAAAAACTTCAAAACCCAACTATTCAAACACCTGTCCACTAAATGGAAATGTGCCTGCCTTCACCCAACCTAATCAAAGGGGGTTCTCTCTCTGGTTCCCAAGCTCTACAACTCTCATAGTTATCTTCCTATGAGCCTGTCTAAGCTCTGAACAATTTCTATAGCTTCTCTCTACGCTCTCAACAACTCCTACAGCTACCCTCACACAGCCCAACCTTGTAAATATTGTAAATAGCATTCTACTGTTGATGTGTGTATGTAAAGTGTATTTACATTTTCTTAAAAGGTTTGTATGTAAACTGTTTCCACACCTGACACATATCTGTTTTCCTCAAATGAAACTGTATGATCCCTACCTTCAAGCTTAATGAATTTTTTAACTTATGCATGATATTGAATGCATTTATGAGTAACTATTCTACATAATATTATCTTTAATATTAACTGTCAGTTATATCTAAATTGTATAATTCATCTTGGAGCTTTTCTCCCCAGGCCTCCACTGAAAATGGGTCAATTCAGCCCAGTGGACTTCCCCGGTAATAAAACTGCAAAGAAAGAAACAAACAAACACACATATATTTTCACCATATGTCCTGAACATGGAGTGTAGCCCTACCTTAGCCCCTAAAGTCCCAACTTCATAGTGCAAGGGGATGCCAGGTATGTATTGCAGGTATATTTGTAGACTATTGCTATTGTAGTAGGGATAGTCTTCACAGACATGGTGTGTGTGGGAGGTCACATCTGCTTTTAACATGTGCGCGATTGGTTACTGACAGACATCCTAAGGACATCATAGTACAGTACCACTGCTAGCACGTAATGCTTCTGTGGACTATAACAGAGATGTTGGCCAATATATGTGGACAGTCTGACAAACTCTGGACAGTCCATAGGTATACACATAACCCTTTAATGCAAGACATGTGGACGAAGCCTGACAATGTGGATGTTAACAGCCATGTAGATGGGTATAACATGTACCTACTGGTATACATTTGCCCCCATAGGTTATGCATTCACACACCCCTGTCATTCCCCACACATAATAACCACTGGTACAGAGGTGCCATGGCCACATCCTACCCACTAGATATTGACATACATCTGTACAGCATCCCACTGCTCTGTCGGACATACATGACTGTTATGGTGGCCTGACAGCAGTACATCTAGCAAGTATCTGGACATTACATCTCACTAGGTAAGTACACTATGCTACTAGGCATGTAACAAAGCACTGTGCAGGCTAAAGGCAGACTGGCTCAACACTGGCCTACATTTCCTATGGGGAAATGCACATGTACCTGCATATATAGCAGGCTCTACAGGCATGCCACAGCACAGAGTACCATACACCTGTGTGAAAGTGCATAAACACAACCAATGTGAACACAGCCACATATGGTAAGCTAGCATAATATTACAGTATATGGACTATCTGTTCAACAACATCCTCATATGTGCCACTCACACACTAACCCTACATATACTGGGCCATTACACAATGTGGTATGATGCCTGTCTGTGGTATGGGACATGTGCATGTATGGCCCTACAAACATGTAAGCCATTAGGGTAACATACAGTGGAGCAGCATGTAACATCTGATAGAACAGGACCAAGAACAATGATATCTACCACAGTCTGTACACAGGCCAAGGTACATATTAACAATGCACACAATGTCAACAATCATCATAATTACACAGACCTCAGTACTGTATACACAACCACAGAATGTCCAGGTTATGTCATCAAATATAACCCCTACTATACATAACATGTGTAGCAGTCTGATATCTCATTGGCTTGATATCCGATATGATGTCACTAATTATGGTATACAGCACATATGCACCTCTTACTGCATGACATATGTACAAAGGTTGACAGAGTTGTGGCTAGAGGCACATACACAGGGCCAATATTGACATGCTGTTGTGATAACCTCATACATTTACTGTTGTAACAGGGTTTGTTGCAACATATGTCCTATGAGGAATATGAAGTCAGTAACTCTCACAGCTGTCACCATCTACAGACTGCACTCCTCATACTACCTTCTGCATTTCTCTGATAGGTGCTCTGTGGGTAACACATGAAACAAAAGGCACCACACACTGCCCAGTCTGCAGATGACCCTACAGATGGGGGTTTCCTCATAAACATAGCACTGACATGGCGGGTATTAAAACATTGTAGGACAGCCATATCCACACACACCCTGATAAACCAACATTACTCCAAATGCAGTATAGCACCACTTACAGTCTGTACTCAGGTCAGGCACATCGCCCTCCTGTGTGTTGGACTATTTCCACAGTGTATGTTGTTAGACGTAAATCCCCAATCCATCTGAGATGCTGTTTGCCAAACAACAGATCGAGTTCCTGCTCGCAGTGAATGAAAAGGCCCAACACCAACATGATGTTCCTAGAAATTGGAGTGTGTTTCCATGCAATTGGCTATGGGAATGTTATCACAGCTGTTCCACATGCAATCAGCTAGAGGAGGGCTGCAATTCGTGCAGAGGCCATCAGCTGATTATGAGCATCACTTAAAATACACATGTTGCTGCCTAAGCAAAGCAGGTGTAAGTCTCCACATCCACCATAGAGGGAGTGAGAGAGGTAGACAGAGGCAAAAGAAAGTCAGGGAGGGGTGGGACAGTAAAACTTAAGCATGTTTCTGTCACATACCTACCAGTACAGGGTATCAAACCCCTGATGACTATGTAGTGTTATCACATGTCTATGCAGTTATTGGATGCGCCACATAGGTTACATGTTGAGGAGACCTCAAAACGTGTATGTGATGGTGAGTGACATCTGCAACAGGGATATGGTAGCTATACAGTAGGTGTAGTACAGATGCCGTTTGCATGAACAGGTGTCAGTGTCAACAAAGCCACACTCTCACAGGGATGCACACACATTGACACACTTGACAGGGCTAGGAATACAACTCATCACTAGTGGGACTGCCACAACACAGTACTGTACAGGTATCACATGCACCACAGGGGTCATACGGAGGTTATATGGGAAAAGGGTATGTAGAGGTGTCTGACATCAGACAGCATGCTTCAGTATGCCAGTGGGGGTTGTAGTGAGTGTGAATGTGGTCATACGCATCATACAACACACACACAGACACAGGGTGCCAGTACTGACATGCATTTGTGCATTGCTTCAGGGGTGTGTAGTAGTCAACTGTGCCAGATGGCTATACAAGGCTAGGTGATGGGTATACCTTGGCATCAGGCCACATGACAATTTTCTACATTGTAGCTCAGGGGTGTAGTGTATGGATTTGCCTACACAGGTGGGTATTGTTTTCACCATCCAGTCACCTGGGAGACTATTGCATGTGGCCAATGCTGTGCATTGCTTGCCATGTATGTGTTCCTTAGTCCATGACATGGATGCTGTCTGGGATGTACACACCTCCCACATGCATGTACAGTGACATGTGGAATTGTACCTGGGGTGTCAGGCCCATGTTGTGTACACAGATTGTTATCATCAGATGTTCCAGTCCTGGCCTCATGTGGAGGGAACTGTTAATGGACAGCAAGTTGACCCTGCACCTACACTAATAGCATGTTACTGGTAATCCCTGGTGTCAGTGGCATCTGTTCATAAAGGGCATGTTTTTCAAGCATTGTATGTCGTTTGTGGGTCACATGTGATGGCACCACAGGTGCTGCAGGTGTCCAGTGGGGAACATGGGGGAGGTGCACTGTCGGCATGTACATGCCTATTGGACTGATGGAGAGGGTGCCATGCCTTCTGTAGCCCACTGCAATCAAATCATGGTTATATCAGTGGGCAATATGCAGGTTAATACCACCTTAGCAGCTGTTGCGTAGGCAAGTGTGTGTATGTGTGTGTGTGTGTGTGTGTGTGTGTGTGTGTGTGTGTGTGTGTGTATCAGACATGGGTTTAGAGTGTTCCCTGGGTAGTACAAGGGGTGCCAATGTTGTTTGTCTGGCATTGATGTCACATGTAGGGCTATGGATTTGCACCCCAGCCCCTCGGCTATTTCACATCTATTATCCCTGTATGGTGGACATTGTGATATATACTAGGGCCACCATATAAGAATTTTTCAAAACCAACTCCACATTGAGTCCAGTTGTTACACACTCACAACCACCTCCAGACAGGATATGAATGACAAACACAGACACACACATACACCTATCATGGCTGGGATTCGAAATCCTACCTAACTGCTATATTACACTACAGCACTATGCAGTTATAGGATGCGCCACAGAGATTACTGGAGTACTCCTTCCCCAAAGGTGTATTTAACAGTGAATGACATCAGCAGGATTGCCAAAGTAGGGCATTTGAATTATAGTGAGTGTGACTAGCCTAAAATACATTGCTCCCTACACAGACATAGAAACACACACAAAACATCCACAACTGCCATGTGTGGGAATAGAATCCCTACCAGAGTTCTATATCACACTACAGCATGAAGCTGTCATAGGATGCATCACAGGGATTAATGGAGTACTCTTCCCCAAAGATGTATTTCACAGTGAATGACATCACCAGGATTGCCAAAGTAGGGCATTTGAATTGTACTGACTGTGACTAGCCTAAAATGCATTGCTCCCTACACAGACATAGAAACACACACAAAACATCCACAACTGCCTTGTGTGGGAATAGAACCCCTACCCGAGTTCTATATCACACTACAGCATGAAGCTGTTATAGGATGCACCATGGGGATTACTGGAGTACTCCTTCCCCAAAGGTGTATTTCACAGTGATTGACATCAACAGGATTGCCAAAGTAGGGCATTTGAATTGTAGTGAGTGTGACTAGCCTAAAAAACAATGCTCTATACACAGACAAAGACACACACACACACACACACACACACACACACACACACACACACACACACACACACACACACACACACACACACACACACACACACACACACACACTTGTCATGTCTGGGATTAGAACTCCTACCTAACTAGTTTATCATGATATATCAGTATGCAGTTATTGGACGTGCCAGAGAGGTTACTGGGCTATAGCTTTCTGAAAGGTTTATTTCACAGTAAATGACATCAGCAGCCTTGCCAAAACAGGGCATTTGAATTGTAGTGAGTGTGACTTGCTGAAAAAGCACTGCTCTCTACACAGACAGACACAGACACACACACACACATCCACACGCACACACACACACACACACACACACACACACACACACACACACACACACACACACACACAGAGTTGTCATGTCTGGGATTAGAACTCTTACCTAACTAGTTTATCACACTACAGCACTATGCAGTTATAGGATGTGCCATGGAGACTACTGGGTTACTCCTTTCCCAAAGGTGTATTTCACAGTGAATGACAAAAGTAGGGCATTTGAATTGTAGTGAGTGTGACTAGCTTAAAAAGCATTGCTGTTTACACAGACAGAGACAGACACACACACACACACACACACACACACACACACACACACACACACACACACACACACACACACACACACACACACAAACACACACAGTTGCCATGTCTGGGATAAGAACTCCTATCTAACTATTTTACCACACTACAGCAGTACGTAGTTATAGGATGCACCACGGAGATTACTGGGCTACAGCTTTCTGAAAGGTATATTTCACAGCAAATGATATCATCAGCCTTGCCAAAGTAGGGCATTTGAATTGTAATGATTGTGACTAGCCTAAAAAGCATTGCTCTCTACACAGACAGAGACACACAAACAAACACACAGTTGCCATGTCTGGGATTAGAACTCCTACCTAACTAGTTTATCTCAGTACAGCAGTACACAGTTATAGGATGCACCACAGAGATTACTTAGCTATACCCTTCCCAAAGGTGTATTTCAAAGTGGATGACCTCCGCAGGCTTGTTATAGTAGGGCTATGGGGAGGGCAGTGTGTGTACATGGGCCATAACGCATTCATCTAGAGGTTGACACACCACATGCGGGCACACGCAGGGTTATATTCCACAGGTATGTGTATACAGCTGCTAGATGACTACTTCCTTGTACAGTCATATTGCACAGCTTGCACTTGCACCACATAGTCTGTAATGCTGGTGAATACCAGTGGCTAATGTCTACAGTGAGTGGCATTTACACCTCATGTGGTTGTAGCCATTTGGCTGTGTGCTGGGTGGGACAGGCCTCATAATGGATGGCTCCTTGTCACAGTCACTCTATTCCACACATCTATGTCCATCTATGTTTGGCTTATTATAGTGTGCTGTCCTTGGATATGTGTCTGTATTCCTATCCACTGTGTGTGCAAGGCATGACTGGTGCATACTGAGGAATGTATGCACTAACATCTGCAAATGCTAGATATGTATGTTCCACTGTTGTTTGCAGACATGTACTTCATTGGTTTAAGTGTGTGAGCATGCCCAGTATGACCTTTCAGTATGTTGTTGTCTGACATTGCCTTCATTTTTCTGACATTGCCTTCATTTCTCTAAGTGTGTGAGCATGCCCAGTATAGCCTTCTGTAGTGAATGTGTGGATCGATTCCAGGTATTTTGTACTCCAGTGCAGGCCTTTGTGTTGTACACCTACAGGTAGCAAACTGTTTCTGCAAGGTATCCATCAATCATTTGGCAATATTGGGACAAACTGTGCAGGGGATAGTGTGTACTGTAGGTGATCATGTCTGTGCTGCTTCAGCTGCATGGTACTGCTGTTAGCAGAGATATTCAGACATGTGCACTGTTATACACAGTGAAGTTTTCTGTCCTCATATACTGTCAGGTGGACATTCTTGCTCACAGTGATGTCTTGGGGGACAAGGGTGACTGCAGCTGTGTCTGGTATTGTGGGCAGACACATACGTATTCATGGTAAGTTATGCCATTCTGGAGGGGGAGCTGCAGACACTTGCTGCTCGGTCTGTGTATCTGGTTCAGCACCTTGGTACAGTGCTGGCAGAGGATCCCATACTTGTACACCCATAGACATGACAGTATGGGCTTATCTTGCTGTGGCAATGCCTCACAGCTGTACAGATTCACACAGGTTACCCAGAGGCAGGGGCCATGGGTCAGAACATTACCCCTATTGTGGTGTATGGGCAGATGTGTTGCCACCCATTTATGTGTTTGCAGCCAGGGATACTGTGTGCACACAGCTTGGTGTCGGACCTTGCACATTCCATGCTGCCCATGCTTCCACCCCCCCTTTATTTTAACCTCTTCCATACATTATGCATACATTCTCTGATACTTTCCCTAAGGGTATCACCCCATTATAGGTGTGTGTTAGTGTTGGTCCACAGTTCATGCAGTGGAACATGGTGGACATGTTACTGTGGTTTGTTCAAATGGCCTTACATATGGCTTATGTGGAGTGTGTTATATTGTTATTTGAGTGTCCATGAGTTAACATGCATTGGCAGTACATGTGAGATACAGGCCTTTGGCAGAGGCCTGTGGGCCATTAGGTGTTGCTGTGGGCTAGATGTGGCAGGCCATTGCATTCTGTCAGTCCTACAGTCTCGGACCACCATACAGTATATTCCCCTGGGGTGACAGGGCAGGTGTGATAGGTGTTCATGCCGATACCTTCTATTAGTCTTGATCAGGTGGTGTGAATGCTGGCAGGGTGCTACCTACAGCTAGGGACACACCTGCATGAGACACCTGCACTGCATGCTGCATTCGAACGCTATTGCCATATACAGGTGGGGTCATACTGTACCTATTCCCCACAGCAGGGATATGACCAGAGAGGTACCTGTGGGTGGTGTTTGCGCAAGCTGGGTGCATGTGTGCTATGGACATTATTTGCATCTGATACACAGATATGCATGGGGCATTCCAGTTATGCTGTCATGTGCAGGTACATTGGTTTACCTTCATATCATCGATCCTACTATGAGCGAAACTGCTTCTGAGAAACCCGAAGTGCAAATGTCTCCAAAGTCAAATTCCACATAACTGAACGGCAAAACCTCACCCCCTTTTTGACCCATGGTAGCACTGGTGTGGAGGTGTGGTGCGGCCAGAAATGTCGAATTCAACATTATTTCAATATTTGGAATGTTTCACAGTTTCGGTTTTGCCGAAACGGTTCACTTAAGTGGCCCGTCGATCATGTGTGATCGACGATATGAAGATAAACCGGTACATCAGCTGTTTCCCAATACATCAGTCCTACCGCCTGTGTGATCTGCAAGTGTTTGGGCAGACATCATCGGTATCCCCCACTACAGTGATGCATACCCATATGTACAATTCCAAGGGTGTCTCCATTTCACAGTGACACAATATATACTGTATGTCTGGGGTACTTTCCCCTGTGTACTGCTTGTATATCTAGCCCAACAGCCATGCCATGCCAGTCTTTCAGATGGTGGCACATATTACCACCATACATTTATAATGGCTTACTGCTAGCATATGTTATACTGGTGGGGATTGTCTTTGACACTGCAGTTGTGAGGGCTTCTCCCTGTCATCAGCAGTAGTGGGCAATGGCCACCAGGTCTTACCTCAACATGCATACATACTGACCACTCTCACACAATATGAAACACACACCAACCTAACACACACAGACCTGCATATTGTGCAAATGCTACAAACTATCTTGCTACCTTGGCCACCTCTGGGCATCTGTGCTCCACTTGTATTATACCTACTCATGCATGTTACTACATTTCTGCACAGGATTGAGGGGCACACCTGTTACTACATTTCTACACTGGATTGGGGGAAGGGGCACACCTGACTGTTTCTACATGTCTACATAGGAGTGGTGGGGCACACCTGACTGTTGCTACATTTCTACATAGGATTGTGGGGAGAGACACCTGACTGTTTCCACATTTCTACACAGGATTGGGGGCACACCTGACTGTTTTTACATGTCTACATAGGAGTGGGGGGCACACCTGACTGTTGCTACATTTCTACATAGGATTGTGGGGGGGGGCACCTGACTGTTTCTACATTTCTACACAGGATTGGGGGGCACACTTGACTGTTAACTACATTTCTACCCATGATTAGTGGGGAACACACCTGACTGTTTCTAGCTTTCTACACATGATTGGGGGCACACCTTACTGTTTCTACATCTCTACATAGGATGGGGGGGCACGCCTTGTACTTGCACACATTTGCTATGACTGTACTTGTATGTCAGGTACTCCATTTCATTCTGTATTCTAACCTATCATGCTGACTAGAGGCGTATCAGTATACTACAGGTCTTAGCTTTGGTTGACCTACATATTAGTGTCTCACTTTCTACCCTTCAGAACTAACATCCCACTGTCTGACTTGCTGTAGTCTGTCTGTCAGGCCTGGGGGGAGGTTACCCATAGGTATCACTCAGAGGCCATAGCACAGCCTCTCTTTGTGTTTGTTTACACCTGCCCTGCTGGCTGAGACTGTTGTTGGGTATGTGAACCTCCCTGACTGGCATGTGTGAGCCATATGGACACACATGTTGTCCAGCACATTTCCTGCAGTAGGTTTTGTCGCCCTGTGTAGTACTGGCTACTATGGTGACTCCATTATTTGTTACAGATGTCATAGTGCCACTATGGGTGTCTACTATCTACTGGCATGCCATTCAGCCACCCGATTCCCTTGCATGCTCACATCCATACCATAGATACAAGTAATGACACATTTTACTCCATTCGGAAATTGGTAGGTTGATTGACTTACCTTGTGGGTGTGCCAGTACTGAGGATGGTGCTGGAGGACTGCCTATGTTGGATGCACATAGTACACTCCCTATACATGGTTGAGCACAGGCAGTGTCATGTTTGGCATCCCTTTTACTGTATGTGCGACTCAGAGAGAGGTGTCATACCCTGGATCATTACTGTGTCAGTATATGTGCTATGCTTTGCCTCTTTGCCAAGGCTAGGGCATACTGGGCATGCCTCCATCTGCCTACTGGAGCAACCTCAGGTCATTCCTCCTCTGAGTCACTCTGTGCCTGTGCAGGCATTGGCATTGGTGGGGGCTGTGTGGCCCTGCCCCATGTTGTTCCTGCTGCAGCTGTTTCCACAGGATCATATTGTGTAGCATGGCACATACCATAACAAATTGAGTACATGTAGCTGGTGAGTACTGCAAGGCTCCACCGGATGTGTCCAGGCATGGGACTGTGACTTGAGCATCCCTAACACACTCTATAATAAGTCTAGCCTATGCGTGTGCCTCATTATGGCATTCTTGTTTGAGTGTATATGCATTTCTGATGGGTGTCATCAGCCACAGCTCCAGTGTGTAAACAGCATCCCACACTAGGTGACCATAAGGGATGTCCCCATTGGCAAATCTCTGGTACAGCTGCATCAGATGCCAGATATGGGAATCATGATAGCTTCCAGGGCAGCCAGCACACACATTCATTATAATGCCCTGGGCATCACAGATGACCTGCCAGTTGATGGAGGGAAGGCCCTTGCGGTTGATGTTGATCACCAGGTGGTGCTTTGATGCATACGTGTGTGCAAGCTATAGCACCCACTACCTCAGGGTATTCTGCTATTTGGTGGAAGAGACGCATATTTCTGGCCAACACCTCATAGGTCTTGAGGAAATATACGTGCTCACCAGCATGTGCTGACATGGCATCCAAGAACTGGTGGAATGCTCTGGATGCTGATACCTGTGAAATCCCCATGATATCCCCAGTTGAGCTTTGGAAGGTACCTGTGGCTAGTATTCCTAGGCCTACACATACCTTAGTATCCACTGTGATGGGTTCCCCTCTGTCAGTTTGGTGTGTCAGGCGTGGCCGGCACAGCTCATCAATTTGCTGTTGGAGGTCCCTGTCCACACTATAGTGCTCCACTATCTCCAGCTCATGTAGCCCCTGGTAGGTTATCCTGGGTCTGTACACTCTTCTCCATCTCCTCACTGTGGGTCGGTCGACAGCATTCACATCCTCACCACTCTCAGTCTCTTTCACATGTTGTTGTATGATGCCTGCTGCAGCCCCTATCATTTTGTTGTTTTGTTTGTTAAAAGTTCCCCGCTTGTATACACCGGTGGTGTAGAGTATGGGAAAAACCAGAGGGGAAGGTGTTTGCATAGTTTATAGTAGTGTTCTGGTCTGGGCTGGTCTGCTGCCTGTGTAATTGACTGATTCTGATACATTTCACCTGCCAACTATGCTAGTTCTCTTAGATTACCTTCCTACTGCTGTTTTCCCTTCCCATTGCCTTCCTGTTTATGCCTGGGGGTACACCGCACAAACACATTGCTCAAATGTGCACAGAGCTGCTATTTCCTGGTTAACTTTTATTTTCCTTTAAAATGCAGTGCATGGCATACACACCCACTTAGGCAATGTATAGAGTGCAAGGCAGCCTCAGACACACCCCCTTGCTTAGCTGTGCTAAGCTAGGAGCAAACCTGAGCCACAAGGCTCCAATCCGCTTACAGTATGCCTGACACACACCCCTATGATGTCAGCTAACTCCTAGGCTTGCACCAAGCTATTCCTGCTTTTACACTGTTGGGAGCTGACTGGCATGCAGGGGAAATCTGGGATTCACTATCATTCCCCTCATTTGCATAGGATTACCTGTTAATCCATAGTTACATGTCCCACACTGAGCCTCCCCCCTTAGCAACCACTATTCACTGGCCATGTTGTCTTCTGCCTGCCATTGACTATAATGGCAGAATAGTGATTTTAGTTAGAATGCTTATTTTAGGTTTATTTTCTTATTTTCCCTCCGATCCCGTTTGAGCGCCACTGCCCTATGCTTAGACAACCGAGATCGGCTAATAAAAATAAAAGTTGATTTTCTTTTTTTTTCAACTGTTTTCCATGCCAATGGCCTTATACTTGGCCATTGACATGCTTTCTAAATTATATGCACCCTTTATTTGGAGCTGTCATGGCTCTGTTTTGGAATTTCCAGAAATGTACTTTGTTACTGGTGAAGTACATTTCTGCAGATTACCATAGCCAGCGTTAGGCATCCGCCAAACCTATGGCCGCGGGAGGCCCCTAGTTATCTCCCTGCACACAAGGGCCCCACTAACAATGTGCAGCCAACTTGCACACAAGCGGCCGTGGGTTTTCCTTCATCTTTGTCTGGTTCCGGTTCTCGCAGGCTCGTAATTATGGCAGCATCACAGAATTCGCGGGACCATCAAAACTGCCTTCCTGTAAGATGTGATGTCAGCTGAAAGCTGCACTCCATTAGGTCTGCTTCAGTAAAGCAAGGACCTGACTGGCTGCAGCAACCAAAGAAGTAAGTTGTAGGGTTTTTTTTTTCTCTTCAAGGAAGTGGTTCTTGCAACGCACTTCCTTTGTCAGTTGCCTTTAAAATGGCACATGTGTAGCAAGCATTCCTTTCTCTTGTTTTTCAAGAGAAAAGTTTGCTATGCTACTTGGATTTCCGGGAGATGTTTTACTGGATTACTGGTGTCATGAGGAGGACAAGGACTTTAGAACATTCGGCCAAGCCAAAGAGCTGCATTTTCAACTGCCCTTGTAAGGGCAATTTTTAAAGCTCTGAAAAATTGTCCTTTTAAGGACAGATTTAAAAATGCTGAAATGATCTGTGTGGTAGCGATCAGGTGGTCAATCTTTAATTTAGTTTGAGTAGAGGATTAGTTGCAGCCTTCCACTACAGAAAAATTTAAGTTGCTAAGTTTTTTTTTTTTTTTTTTTTTTTTCTTTGGGAGGGGGGCACAGGGAGATGAGGATTGCAATATTTGTCCCCCGAATTCTTGGAGGATTGGGGAGTGGGGGTGGAGAGGAGGTTTAGTTTAAATACTTTTATTTTAGCTTTGTCCAGAATTCTTGTGCTAAGAGACAAAGGGGGTGTCGTGTCTATGATAATTAATGTCCAGATTGTAGTTTGTTACTCAGTTCTGCATAAGAATAGTCATATTTTTTATTTATTTACTTTTGCTTTGTCCAGATTTATGCTGATAGGTTGGTAGTGGGGCGATAGTGACTAAGAAAATGTAGATGATGATTTAATGTAGACTAATGCAAACCCTGTAAGTTTGTAATATCAGTATTTACAACTATCTCTTGTGCTATGCCTTTGGTCTATGATTTTCTGCTTTGTTCAGAATTGTTCTGCTGAGAGGTTGGGAGGGGAGTATGGGCTGTGAGAATGTTGTAGAATGTCTTCATGTTGGCTTGGGATTTTCTGCTCTCTCATGAAAAATTTGAGTCCATGCAATGAAAGAGCTGTTCTAGCATCCTTATAAGTTTATTAGATAAGTGTTTAAATGCCTGATGTTATGCCTTTGCCCTGCCTTTTATTTTCTTTTTTTGCTTTGTCCAGAATTGTGTTGAAAGAGTGTTACAGAATGCACACATATAATTTTAATGCATCCCTGTTCTACAAAATTTTATGCATTTATAATAGCTATGTTTTAAACTATCCCTGATGTTCCGCCTTTGTTCTGCAATTATTTTTGGCTTTATCTAGAATTGCTATGCTCAGAGGTTAGGAGGATGGTAGGGGTTGTGAAAATGTCACATGGTGTTCTAATGTTTGGTATTTTTGGTCAGTTTTGCATAAAAAAAAACATGTTGGTTCAAGCAATGCATGCTACTGCAAAATCTCTTTATACTAGCATCTTTATTGGTTCATAAGCCAAGTGTTTTAAATCCCTAACGCTATGCCTTTGTCTTGTTCTTTTTTGTTTTATTTTTTTTTGCTTCATCCAGAATTATTGTGCTAAGAGGTTGGTGGTGGGGGTATGGGCATTGTGAAAGCTGTGGGACTGTTGCTTGATATTTGTGGTCTGTCCCTCAAAGCAATTTGGTTTTCTAGCAAAACTTTTGAGATTGAAGCAAAATAATACACCAAATTATGGGAAACCCATTAAGTCATTTTTATAAGCATTTTTAAAGGTTTTCCCTGATGTTTAGCTTTTGCCTTATGCTTCCGTGCTCTGTCTAGAATTCTTGTGCTGAAGGGTAGCGGGTAGGGGCTGTGAGAATGTAGAGAGTACAGGAATTATTGTAATGCACGCTGATGGAAAACTTGTAATATTATCTTTATAGTTTAAAACAATGTTTAAAACAAAATGCTTAACACTACTGCTAACATTATATTTCTGCTCTGCAATTAATGTTGGTTTTATCTGGAATTATTATGCTGAAACATTGGGAGGTTTGGGACTGTGAGAATTCTGCAGAATGTACTGATGTTTTAATTCATACTAATGCATACTCTGTAATTTTAGTACCTTTGTAAGTTTATAATAGCAATGTTTAAAACTATCTCTGATGTTATGCCTTTGTTCTGTGATTATTTTTGGCTTTGTCTAGAAATGAGCTGAAACATTAGGTGGGGTAGGGCCTGTGAGAATAATGTCCAGTGTTGAGATGTTTACCAATTATTTTTGGTCTGTTACCCTCAAAAAGATGTGGGTTCATGCAATGCATGCTACTGCAAAATCTGTTCTAACATCTTTATTAGTTGAAAAGCCCAGTTTTTTAAAGCCTAATCTTATGTCTGTGTCTATATTACGTGATCGAACAGTGAAATGTTCGAACATGTAATAATCGACCCCTAAATGTTGAAATGCCATAATGTCAAACGACAAAAAAAACCCATAAAAACACCCAAACAAACCAGAAAAATGCTCTAAGAAGGGGTGCAAGCCCCCTGCACCCCTCACATAGGAGGATGTGTCCCCCCACACCCCCTCTACTTAAATATACCAACTCTGAAATCGCATTACAGTGCAGACAATGGAAAACTTCCATGTTCACATTGTACAGAGATCTCCATTGAACCGTTCAACATTCCGACAGTTCGACATTTTGGGGTTGATTATTACATGTTCGAACATTTCACTGTTCGATCACGTAATATAGACCCTTATGTCTTATGTGCTGAGATGTTGGTGGTTGGGAGTATGAGCTTTGAAACAGTTTCAGACCATGCTTGATATTGTAATCTGCCCCTCAAGGCAATTTGGTTTTCTAGAAAACTTTGAGGATTGAAGTAAAGGGAAGGGGGCATGGCCACAACTTACACCCTCCTAGGTAGGGCCCCCAGAATGACACTTGCTGGGGGCCCCCAGAATGCTAACACCGACCCTGCAGATTACACTAGTCCTGCACGGTCAGTTTCCAGCTTCCTGGATCACAAATTGATCTCATTTGTATGGATTTCTCCTGCAAATGGGGTAATTTGCATACAGGGGCTAAGTCTGTGCAGGACTAGTGCAGGACTGCTCATGCACGCCCCTACAGGTTATTCCTAGATTGCATGGCAGACATATTGCCTGCTGGAGCTCCTGCACTAATCCTGCATGCCATGCAAGGCTTGCAGAATCCGGGGGATTGAGTTCAAAATCCAGTTTGCACAAGTTTTTTGAAAATTTAAAAAGGAGCAAAATTAGTATATAAAGTGTACAGTTTTAGAATGAATGTTGCAGTAGTGCAGACTATCTTTGTAGTCAGACTGTACACTTTAAACTGAGTCAGGCTTCTGTACCTCATAGCATTCATTGTATAGCCATCCTCCATTCTTAAGTTTTATTTTTGGTTTAAATTAGTAGTTTTTTTTAAGATTCAATAAAAATGCAGTACTACATAAATATGGCATTATAGAAGAGTACACAGGAAATAGGATAAAATAAGATGATATATGTCTAACATTAATATTACAGGTTTCATCTGTTGCCATGCAGTTCCCATCAGTGAACATAATAAGATTTACAAATTTACTTTTGCTGGGATAATTGATTAGGTCTACATGCTGTCTTATAAAATCATATTTTGTTAAACTGTAACATATGCAGAATCCATGTTTTGTCAGCTCATATTTGTAACTCAGTAGAATATGAAAAGAGGAAGGGATTTTCTTTGGATTATATCTAGGTGGGATTGGAGCACTATTGTAAAATACATTAGTGGGATTTTGAGACAGTTATTTACGTATGAGAGTTACACTCTACTCAATAGCACAGCAATTCACAGATTATGCTCAGAGTGTAAATGATATGCATGATGATGGGTGCATAGTATATATATATATATATATATATATATATATATATATATATATATATAAAATAAGTAAATGCAGACCCTTTTCAAATGTGAACTGAGTGGTGGCAAGGGAACCTCAGAGTAAGACAATCAACTAACATTTCTGGAAAGTGGGATGTAGCTAGAGAACTCAGAAAAAAACCCATGCAGACATCAAAATAACATGTCAACTCTTCACAGATAGTGAACACAGAGCAGGATTAAACCTCATATCTGTAACCACTGAGTTAGTGTGTTACACAAAAGAAGAATATGGCAGGTGGCTTAAATAACTGCTTTGCATGGATGTAGATTGATGCTGCTGGTCTATATTGGTCTTTCATGTCCATGATTCGAGACAAAAACATACAGTAAAATGATTTACATATTAATGTAAAGGTAAGTACAGAGAGAAAGAGAGAGAGACAGAGAGTGACTACTCCCAAAAAGCTGGTGTAAGTACTGATGCATAGGTTCATAGGTTCATAGGTTGGTACTAGGCTATCAGCCCTAGGGCCTATACAAGTCTAGCCATAACAATTCCCTGGCTATTTCTTCCCACACTATTTACATCCCTGGACCCCTGTCTAGCAGGGCAACTGATGTAATCCCTGGGGTGAATTTCCTTTCTCCCATCCAATCGTCAAGGTTCCTTTTGAAGAGAGCCAAAGAGGCACTCTGCTTGACATGTATGGGCAATCTATTCCAGATTTTGGGAGTCTCTGGGTCAGGAACCTATCCCTCCAGCATGTTTTGTTTATTGTGATGACAAGGTTTAGATCCCTGGAGCGTGTGGCTCTGAGGGATTGGGATTTCTTTAAGTGTAGCATGTCCAACAGCTCTGGGTTTGACATGGCCTTGTATGTTAAGCAGAGATCACCTCTGAGTAGATGATATGCGACAGAGTATAGTTGGAGTTTTTTAAGGCGGTCAGCATAGGGCATCTGCTTTAGGCCTGTGATTCTTTTAGTGAGGTATTTCTGTGGCTGTTCCAGCTGTTGCAGATGTCTTGTGAGGTACATACCAAATGGGGCATTATACTCTATAAAGGGTTTAATGAGGGATGAGTACAGTGGGACAATGACCTCCTTTTTTCTGGATGAAAAGCCCTTAGTGATGAGGTGTGCCACATAGAAGGATTTCCTGACTGTTGTGGCAATGTGGTTATCGAAGGTGAGACTACTGTCCACCTGTGTCCCTAAGTCTCTTATCACACTTTCTGTGTTTAGTGTACTGCCACCTATATGGTTGTAATATGGTAATGCACATTGTTTACCATGTGAAAATAAATAAGTAAGGTGAGTGATATGATTACAAGTGTTAGAACAACAGCTGATATGAATAGACCCCCATCCCGACATATGCACATATTGGTTAAGGTCAAAGAAATCAGAAAGTAATAGAAAGAAAGGGTGCAAACAGGTAAAGATACGGGACTAGATTTATCTTGCAAATCCTGGGAGGCAGAAGATTGGATAGTTATCCTGTGTTCTGAATCAGTTCTTCAGTACTGCCATGCTATCCATTCCAGACTTGTGCTGGTACACTATTAATCCTAAACTTTTTACGCAGTCCTAAAAATAAAGCCAAACCCCACTGCTGTGCTGTTGAGGTCAGTAAAAAGGCTGAGACATGCATGTCCACAACTAGTGGGGCTTGGCTTTATTGACCCGAATGCAACCATTAAGATTTAACCAGTAAAAAACTCAACGGAATTCAGAAGCTATATAGCTGTTGAAACATTTGATGTACTTAAGGGATCATTTGCATGTATCCCATGGGTATGCACTACCGGAGGTATAAGGTATCATACAGTGAAAACTCTAGTTTGGCTGTTTTTTTTTTTTTTACTAAATGGTTTGTCTGTGTGTCCTTTCTAACACTTTGGTTTGTATATTTCAAAGACCATCACAATACTGACATTAATCAAAATCCAGAATGTTACTTTAAAGTTATAACTACTGATCCAACCAATGGTATTTTCTGCATGGTGTGTGGTTTTAAAATAGGCCACATAAATGCATACTGTGTGTATAACAAAGCCATACCTCTCAACCTCTTAGTATAAGAAATCTGGGCAAAGCCTGACAAAATGGGGGACAAAGGCCCAAAAATATGCACATATATTAAATATTGGTCTTATAAACTTAGAAAGTTGCTAGAGTAACAGGCTTTGTTTTAACATACATTTTCTGAAGCATTTGAAGTCTGAAACTCAAATGTATGTCATTATTTAATGACTTTGGTCCTCAGATCATCCCAATGATTTGCAAGAAAGCCATACATGTTATGAGGAACAGACTAAAAATATGAGCCAAAAATCTAGACATTCTGCGAAAATCTGGACAGTTGAAAGGTATAATACAATATGAAGATAGGTCATGTGCCAACAAGCAGATATGTATGTATGTATGTATGTACGTATGTATGCATGTGTATTCATTTTGTTGTTCAGATTAGTCCTACTTCATCTTTGTCCTATTTTAAGGTTGTAGTTTCTAAACTGTGATTTCAATGCACTCGGATCAGAAGCATAAGGATTTTATCATTCCTGGCTATAATGTTCTACATGTTCGTAAGTTCATTTGTTCATAGGTAAGTACTAGACTAGCTGCCCTTGCAGGCCATTTTAAGCCTAGCCAGTTTCCCTTTTTGTACTTGAAATAACATATTACACTTGGTTATAGACTGACCTTACCCATCCCATGGTTGATAATTATATATTACCCCTAATGAGAATAACTGGGATCATACCACAAATAATATGAGGAGACCCATGCATGGGATAAAGCATTTAGGAGCTGACTGTGTCCATTAGTAACATGGGGGCAGTACTGGTATACATTTTCTATCGCCCATCCATAGATCTAAGTTGTGCTTGAAAATGGACAGGGATGAAGTTTATTTTATGCGCCCACAGCAGCGGTTTTATCTGCAAGATATACCTATTCATCCAAACTATTCTGTTGATGTTTCAGAAGAGTTTTAGATCCCTTGACCAAGTACTTCTGCTGCCATTTGACTTGCTAACATGCAGTAAATCCATCAGCAATGGGTTGGAGGATGTCTTGTATGCCAGGCACAGATTACCTCTCTGCAGTCTGTAGGATACCAAGTATAGTGACAGAGCTTTGAGTCGGTCCTCATAGAATATGTTTTTTAGGCCTTGTATCCTTTTAGTAAGGTATCTCTGTGGGTTTTTCAGTTGTTACATGTGTCTGGACAGATGCATACCAAAGGGAGCATCATATTCAATGACTGGCCTAATGAGGGCTGAATAAAGGGTACAGTGATAGAGATAGATCTAGATATAATTTCTTTGTTTATAAGCTGTGCAATATAGAGGGACTTTCTCACAAAAACGGATACATGTTAGTTAAAAGTTAGGTCACAGTCCACATAAATTCCCAAATCCCCAAAACATGGGTCAACTCTCAGGGGCATATATTGTATGTGGTAGTTCCATACATATACCTATACATATACTTGCGGACATAAACCACAAGGATGTTGAGGGTGTTGCAGTTCTTTACAATTACTACCTTACTTTCTTCTTGTCCAATGCTCAGGTTGTATTATCAACACAGAGAAACCCTTTGGTAATGAACATTAAATTCAATAAATCAAAACTGCTGTCAGTAGAATGCACATATATATCCAGTGAAAAAGATCAATTGATTCTTTATAAATCCCAGTACTACTTTATGACAGATATCAAATTTGAGGTCATTATTGTGGGAGACTTCTACATTGATTAGAAATTGGTGTCAGAGCCATGGCCTCAAGCGCAATGCCAAAAAGTGCAGTGTCATCGCCTTTGGTAAAAACTCTGTACCCTTGAACTAACACATAGGCAGCAATCTACTTAACACTGAATGCATGTTAAGAGACCTTGGGACCCAGGTGGACAGTAGTCTCTCATTTGACAGTTACATCATCACAGTAGTCAGGAAGTCCTTCTACGTGGCACACCTCATTATAAAAGGGTTCTCATCCAGGAAAAAAAGAGGTCATTGTTTCCCTTTACTCATCACTCATTAGACCCATTATAGAGTACAATGCCCCTTTTGGAATGTACCTCACTAGACATCTGCAGCAGCTGGAAAGGCCACAGAAGTACCTCACAAAGAGGATTACTGGCTTCAAACAAATGCCCTACACTGACCGCCTCAAAAAACTCCAGTTTTACCCCGTAGCATATCGCCTACTCCGAGGTGATCTCTGCCTAACATATAAAGCTATGTCAAACCCAGAGCTGTTGCACAATGTATAGCATATGAGTCTTTTTATGTAGGGAAGCTGAATAGAACCCTGAAAGAAAGGGTGTTGGAACATTATGGAGACATTAGGAACTTTAAATGACCAATACTTTGGCAAAACATGTCAACAGCTGCGGGAAAGATCATTCGTTTAAGTGTTTGATACTTCAGGTTTCGGATATGAGCATCAGAAGTGATGATTTATACAATGTAATGGAGTATACTGAGTTGAGATGGATTCAGAGGCTGCAGGAGAATAAGCCTCCTAGCTAAAATTAGCATGTCTCTTTAAAGCTGGTGTTGAAGCTACAAGACCTCCCCCATTGGCTTTGACTGGTTATTGATATTTTATATTGAAAGCATTCTTTTTGAATTTTAGGTCTGAAGTAGTGGCATTGTTTTGGGCCCCGAAAGCCCTTACCTTTAATTCATTTATTTTATTAAAGTTTTCATATTTTTATAGCCATGGTGGTCGACAAGCATTTTTATTTTGCTGTTCTAACATAGATCAAAAAGGCATGCATGGCAAAGAAATGAAGCTGCTTGTGTCATCTCAGTTTCTTAAAGCAGGGTGACAGAACATGACCAGTTAGGTGTGTTTCTGTATCGCCACCTCTTCCAGTACAGTACATGCCACTATACTAGAGATAGACATCATTTTATTTAGCATGCTCAGAAAAGCAATCCACTGGTCAACTTTTGTGCACAGTACAACAGCGATATTTTTTTCTCTCTTTATTTCTTCAGCTGTATATCTCATTGACCCATTTTCTCAGCACGTATGGCTTGCTTTGCATACATCCAGGCCGTGACTAAAGACCACAGGATTGCACATTCTGTCACTGATCCTCCATTACTCTCATGTTCAATACATCCTATCCTATCCTATACTATCCTATCCTATTCTTCCTCTTCAAATCATCCTTGATGGAACCAAACTCACGACTTTCTAAAAACACAAATGTAGCACTAGAGGTTACCAGTTATTACTTCATTTTTCTTATGTTCAGTCTATTAAATGCAACCCGTCAGAACTGTTTTGCTTCATATTTACTTAAACTTTCAATTAACCACTCAACATGGCCATTAATATAGAATCCTTACATGTGTACTGGGGCTCAGATGTTGTAATTACAATCAGATAAAAAAACACACATACTCACTGCGGACAAAGTATGCCGTGCAGAAGCACTTTTGTGTTTCAATATTATTTCAGTAAGATTAATAATTTCCCAGGGAGATATCTGATGTTCTTCTTTCTTCCAGAAGAAATGGACAGCATCTGATTTGATTATCTGCTCTGGGTCATTCCTGGGCTCATATCTCAGTTAAAGTCTTAGCATTTTTTTCCATGATATATCTTAAACATTCAGTCTGCAATCTTTTGCCTATATAAGAAAAGGCAAATTTGTCTTTTAAATTGCTTTTGGATAGCAATTCATGTGAACTTCTTTGTTGACATGGTATGACTATGAAATTGTTATGCTAATGTGTCCTGTAATTTCCCATTTTATTTTATATCTATGTATATCATTACTTGATTTGACTTGTACTAAAAAAAACAATGTTATGAAAATGTTCACTTCTCATTCAGGCTAAAGTTTCTATCACCTATAAGAACTCCAATCCATTACTTAATTACTTACAACATCCAATTTTTCAGTGAGCTGCAGATAAGATGGCTTTCTGAGGCTGGATAAACTATTTTATAAAATGCAAAACTATTTATATAACATAGACCACATGACTTTGAATTACAGACAGAACATTCAGCTAGTTCTGTGCAGTGGAATGAAGATAGAACATCCTCATATTTCAGGTTTAACTCTGTCATTCTCAGTTTGCCTACCATCCATGTGACTCTGAATAAGCTATTGACCTAAATAGTGCCCAGAAAAAAGGCAGATATACATGGTGGGTTTGCTTATTTACTAAATAAAACATATGTGTCATTATTTTGGTCATAGATGACACAAAAACTGGGGAAGTCATGCAGTATGGAAGAAAGAATCTGACAACAGATGTGAAACTAACAGACCAGACAGAATGATGTCAAACAGGTTCCAAAACAGTTAACTACAAAGTTAAGCGCCTTGGTTTTAGTAATCAAAAGTAAGGTACAAGTATCCAAGGAAAGCTTTGGCAAGCACATAATAAAAACTATATATATATGCGGTAGCGTTGTCGCCTCACAGTTAGACGTTGCCTGTTCGATTCTCAGTTAGAGCGTCTTCTGTGTGGCGACATGCGTGAATGGGCATTCCTTCATTGAAGGTTGTACGTTAGGCCCGGCAAGCCAACACGTAAAAATCTACTGCCAATCATTAGCGGACCGGAGTTCCACTGTGGCGACCCCTAACCGGGAAAAGCCAAAAGACACAAACAAACAATATATATATATATATATATATATATATATATATATATATATATATTATTATTATTATTATTATATTGCATATTGAGTATTTTTGGAATCTATGGTGTTGAAAACATATTTGCACTGTCCAGGGTTTTTCTGAGATCACAGCTAGAATACTCTGTAGGACTTGCAGAAAGGTTGGGTAATACATATTAAAATTTTGGAGAAATTGCAGAGAAGGGGTACAAAACAATAAAGGGAATGGATCAGTTGCCATGGAAAAATAAGCTAGAGAGACTGGGGATGTTTTCTGGAGAAAAAAAAAAAAACAAAATGAAGTAGAAGCATGCCAGGGCTATGTAATACAGTGAGGGGAGGGAAGAAGGGTAGCTCACAAGAGAAAAGAGAGTGAGAACAAGCCAGGGGCAAGATGGAAAGTTAACAGAAAGGCACAGACTGATTTTGAAATAACGTGAAGAAATACTGTTTTACAGAAGGAGATGTTCCTATGAGACATCAGACCATAGACAGCGTTGCAATGTAAAAGGATAAAGTAAGTTGTTGTTGTTGTGTCTTTCAGCTTTTCCTGGCTAGGGGTTGCCACAGCAGAATTCCGGTCTGCTAATGATTGGTAGTTGATTTTTACGTGCCGAGTTACCACCCCTGACACACAATCTTCAACGAAGGAACGCCCATTCACCACATCTCCACTCAGAAGACGCTCTAGCTGAGAATAAAGTAAGCAAAAATGAAAATAAAATATGGAACATCAGCTGCAAGGAGCTTACTGCAACTTAGGTACTAGATTAGGAAAAGATGTCCTTTGGATGAGACCTTAAACAGAGGTCTCATCTGCTTGAGTTGGTGGTAGCTCAGGTGGATGTAAAAAGGTCCAATGGCACCTATCAAAAAGAGTAGAGGAAGTTGACCAATGCCTTGGCCAAATTCCTCCAACTAGAAATAACCCCTTAGGTCTCCACTGAAAAGAAGCCACCAACCTAGTGGGACTAACCCAAAGAACAAGGGATAACTAAAAATAAAAAATAAAATGTTAAATAAATGTTGCTCTTCTGTTTTCAAAATCATGTACTTAAATGGATATTCTTCAGTATGGCAATTCCCCTTTGTATCTCATTGTTTCTAGAAAAGTTTACTTTGATATGACTTAATAGCTGAGGGTGAAGTCTGATTCAAGATTTTTTTTTTCATTCTAGAAAATGCTTCAACTACTAAATCTACTTGGTAAACAAGTCTATAGTTGTAATACCATACATCACACCTGTTCCTGGAATATGAATTGCAGATTTTGAGGTACAGATGTTTTGGAACACCTGCAGGAAGAGCCCTCTACTTGGTATTGAATCTGTCAGATGAGTTGCCTTCATAAACAGGTATAATTTCATAGGTTAGTAGGTAGGTACTAGACTATCAGCTCAAGGGCCTAAATAAGCCTAGCCAACATGGTTCAGTTGCTTATGTTACCCAAGAAAGTTATTTTCCTGTGCCCCTGTCAAGCAGAGTCACAGAAGTGATCCACGGGGTGTATTTTCTATTTCCCATCCACTTATGAAGATTTTTATTGAAGAGTGCTAATGAGGAACTTTGTTTGACATAGATGGGTAGCTTGTTCCAGAGTATGAGAAGTCTCTGGGACAGGAATCTATCCCTCCAGCATGTCTTGTTTATTGTGGTGACAAGGTTTAGGTCCCTAGAGCATGTAGCTCAGAGGGACTGGGATTTCTTTATCCAATAGATCTGGGTTTGACATAGCTTTATATGTTCGGCAGAGATCACCTCGGAGTAGGTGATAGGCTACAGAGTAAAGCTGGAGTTTTTTTGGGACGGTCAGTGTAGGGCATCTGTTTGAGGCCAGTAATCCTCTTAGTGAGGTTCTTCTGTGGCATTTTCAGCTGCTGCAGATGTCTTGTGAGGTACATTCCAACAGGAGCATTGTACTCTATAATGGTTCTAATGAGTGTCGAGTAGAGGGGAACAATGACCTCTTTTTTTCCTAGATGAGAACCCCTCTGTGATGAGGTGTGCCATGTAGAAGGATTTCCTGACTACTGTGGTGATGTGATTATCAAAGGAGAGACTACTGTCCACCTGGATCCCCAGGTATTTTATCACACATCCAATGTTAAATAGACTGCCGCTTATGTGGTAGTTCATGCGTACAGAGTTTTTACCAAAGGGGATGACAATGCACTTTTTGGCATTGAGCTTGAGGCCATGGCTCTGACACCAGGCATGTGTCTCAGTGAGGCCCTTCTGTAGGATGTCCACATCATTTGGGGACTCAACTATGGCTCCTAGTTTGCAGTCATCTGTGAACTTCGTTAGCCAAAGTTCTTCTGTGTTAGCCTGTACTTCAGAGAAGTAGATACCAAATAGGAGAGGTCCCAGGACTGAACCCTGTGGTACTGCACTTGTCACTGGTTTGAAGTCAGATTTGGAGTCTGCAACTTTTACAGTGTGGATTCTGTTAGTGAGCCAATTGGCAACCCATCTTGTGACATAGGGATTTATACCACGTTTAGTGAGTTTAGCTATAATTCCAGAATGGGGGATGGTGTGGAAAGCCTTGGCGAGGTCAAGATAGGCTGTGTGAGCCACCTTACCCTCGTCTACATCTTTGGTGACTGCCTCAAAGAAGTTGATCATGTTCCTTTCATAAACCCGAACTGGGTGGGGTCCAAAGTTTGGAGGTTACCAATGTCTTTGTTTATGAGTTCCATGATGATACATTCCATGGCCTTACAGACCAGGCTCATCAGGCTAATAGGGCGATAGTTCCTGGGATCAATGGTGGCTCCCCCTTCATGGAGTGGGATAACTGTTGCTGTGCGCCATTCAGTGGGCACAAAGCCTGATGTGAGACTATGATTGAACATGATGCTTAGGTGGGGAGCCAGTTCATTCTGAAGTTCGTGTAAAACACAACCTGGGATGTTGTCAGGTCCCATGGATGCTGTGTTTTTGGCTTTAGAGAATGCAGCTTTTACCTGCATAGTTGTGATTACAGGGACTCTGCATTCTTCCTGTATAGTTATGGGTGCTTTAGGGGGTGAGAGGGGGGTAAAGTTAGCACTGAACCTATCTGCCAGCATTTTGGCAATATCAGTTGGTTCTGTAATTTTCATGCCATTGTGCTGTAAAGATGTGGGTGTTGCCATTGAGATTCTTAACATAGCTATAGAATGCTTTGTGGTTGTCCCTAGAATCAGTGGTGATTTTGTTTTCATAGCTAGCTTTGGAGGATCTTATAAGGGACCTCAGCTTCTTACTGAGGCTGACAGGGGAACTCCTCCACTCATGGGATTTTACTGTCTTTTGCAACAGTTTCTTCCTTGTGTTGTAGAGTTTGTTTATGGCAGGGGACCACCAGATTGGGTTCCTTTTTTTGGAGGATAGCATCTTGGTTCTGTTTGGGATAGCACGATCCATGCACTTGTGTAAGTGCTTATAGAGTGCATCTGTGTAGGATTCAGCAGTTGTAACTGTATTGTCCATCTGCATGGGTGTCATGAAGTTCACCACTTCTGTCTTAAGAAGCATGAAGTTGGCTTTGGAGAAATTTTTTACCGTGATTTCCTTAAATGGGGTGGGGGCGGGATGTGGATATCTTGAGTGATTAGCTTATGGTTGGATCGGACCAACAAGGAGTTGACTTCAGGTGTGGAACACTGGTTATTCATGTTGGTAATGACTAGGTCTAGGATATTGTTGCCCTGGTTGGGGTGTGGATAAGTTGATCCAGGACATTGGAATTTATGAACTCTAGAAAACATTGAGCAAAGGAGTTGGTGCATGAGTAGTTTTCCCAGTTAATGGTGGGGTAGTTGAAATCGTCCATTATTAGGGTGTTTGGTTGAACCCTAATATTTTCCAGTACATCAAGAAAAGAGGAGTGGGAATCCTAGGGCATTGTAGTGGATCTGTTGAAAGCTACAATTTGGATTGCAGTTTTGCCCAGAGTTAGTTGCACTTGGATAACCTCGGATACATTATGCTGAGCAACTAGCCTGGAGGTGTGGATATCCTTAATGAATATGGACACACCCCTGCCTTTGGTGTTCGGTCTAGGTTAGGTGGCCAAAAAGTGTGGTATGAGTTATAGCCTGGTAATGCAGGGGTGCTCTCTGGAGCCTTGAACCAGGCCTCTGTCACTGCACAGATATTGATGTTCTCTATGTTAAGGAGTGCCTCAAGGGAGTGCATTTTGAGATTTAGACTTCTAGCAGTGAGTAGCATTACCCTCAGTTTTTGCTTGCTTGTTCCTGTTACGGTGGTGAATTTGTCATTTGAACCTTGCCTAAAAAAGGCACTATAGGGCAGCAAGAGCCAGTATCCAGAATCCCAGTGGTGACAGGTGCAGGCCATCTCTGGCAAAGCATTGTGGTCTGTCGACCATGTCGTCCCAGGCAGACAGATACTAGATCCCCTTAGAATAACACCAGAAGCTTAGCCAATTGTTGAAGTCAATCATTTTGTCCTTGTACTGCGGTATCATTCTGGGTGATGGCAGGATGCTACTCAGGGATAAGTTCTTAACTGTCTGGGCTACAAGATCATAGCGCTCTTCCATGTCTCTTTTCATGTAGTCCAGGGAGGTAGGTCTCAGGTCATTCACACAAACATGGACAATGACAGAGTCATATTTGTACTTGTGGAGTGACCTGAGTGCATGGATTATGTGGCGGATCCTGGCCCCAGACAGGCAGCTGACAGTAACCTCCTCCTTGTTTAGCCTGGTGAGTGGGACATCAGTGTGCCTGACTATAGAGTCACCTATGACTAGTGTGTTGGGTACGTTGTTTTGCCTTAGTGGGCTGTGGCTGTGTGGCACACTGAGTCTGTGGGCTTTGTGTCATTTGGGTTGTGTTGGGGGGGTGGAGGTGCTCAAGTTTCTGGTCTAGAGGTCTCTGTTGCTTGAGCAGATTATTATTGAGAGGCTCCGTGAATGTTTTTGTGTTTCTATGTGTGGATTTTGGTGGTTTAGGTTTAGTGGAATTATGTGATGAGTGTGGTGTGTGGTGCACATGTTTACCTTCTCCTCTTGACTGTCAAGTTCAGTCTTGGTTGGAGAGAGCTTTACCTCCAGTTTGGCTAGATAAGTGCATCTCTCACAGGTTGTAGTGTTGGGTGGTAGGAGGAGAGCATTGTCTGTGTACATGAGGCAATTGCTATATTGCCTCAAGATGCCCAGATTCATTAGATAGACAGGAGAGAACACTGGGAGCTCACCCTTGGATATGCCTGAATAAAAAACTACTTTCCTCTAGACAAGTGAGGAAAGTCAGTATAAGAGCTGTTTTTTTCTCTAAGCAAGTGAGGAAAGAAGTACAAAAACTGTTTCCTCTAGGTAAAGAGGAAGGTTGAGTGCTGTAGTAATTTGTAGCTTATTTAGTGCTAACAACAAGTTCTGAACAAGTGCTGAGCATGAATAAGTAAATTCAAGTGCTAAAAACTAAGAATCTGTACCTGGATCTTGTGGTAGATAGGCTACCTAGTGCTTATCACTCCCACTGATAAGCTAGAATGCTTCCCTCCAACACAGAAAGGCTTGGGGGGGGGGGCACTCAGAAGCTTACAAATAGTACTGGATATAGCAAATCTGTATGTGGACTAGACTAGTTACAGGAAAGATGGGAAACAAGCGCAAATGCAGGCTTTTTAACCAGTATAGTAGGCTAAGCACACTTATATGATGTACTCTTCCAGTCCAGCCTCATCTTAATTTAAATTGCCCCTCAGCATCTATCCTATAAACAATTTTTCAGTCCATACTAAGAATAGAATCTCCGTTCTGCTACCCAGCAAGCAATGAAATAATTTATATTGAAATTTAATTTCTATGATATCAGTTGCTCTTATATTTTGCTCTTCAATGTAACCAACTGAAATATAATTCACTCAATCTCTCTGCAGGAATGTATAAATCCACATATATATTTGTTTACAATATATATATATATATATATATATATATATATATATATATATATATATATATATATATATCTTTCACACACAAGTATATATAATTATTTTTATAACATTTCCAATGCTGTTTACTGTTTTCCTGCCTTTTACCTTTCTGAAATGCCTAAAAATGAATGTCCAGCTTACGAAACAAGCTTACTTTGCCAGAATCAAAATTATGTGGACCTAAATTCAATTAAAGCCAATGATTGTTGGCTCATTAATCAAGCGCACGTGCTGTGTGTCACCAACCTGTGATTAGATGAATTGCCTTTTATACCAAGGAAAAATTATGTTACATCCTGCAGTCCAGCTTACTAAAGATACTTTACAGCAGTCAATTTTCTTTCACAAATGAGTGTCCTTATTTAACATTTTATTTTCATATAACTTAGGACTATACCACTGAGAGCTGGCATGAAAAGAAATATTCCTTCTTCAAAAAAGAGATGCTTAGTGAGCTACAAATGAGTGATCATTTCCCTATTAATTTAGAATGCATTTAGTGTGTCACTGAGCTGCAGGCAGAACACTTATCAGTCTTGTGATGGGGTAGTTAAACCAAGCTTTCAAAACAGGTGACTCCAATCTTATTCAAACCCAGCCATGCCTCAGCTGAGACTAATTTAATTGACTACACCAGGCTGCAGTACTAATTGTTAAAACTGCTGTTTAGCTCTGCTGCAAGCCTTTATTACATTTTTACTGATGCTTTCATTATGTCTGCAATGACATTTGGCACCTTCCTTCAAACAACACTTTTATCAAGACAGAGAGGAAAAAGAATATGCAAAATAAGGGAATCAACCTTGAACATGAGTATTTAGAATCTCTATACTGAGTTGTCAAAGTTCTCATTGAGACTACAATTACATGAACAAGCACAGTTTCAAAATTAAAAAACTTGACTGAATGTATACATATCCATATTGGCATTAACAGCTATTCTGTTGGTATCTAGTATACAAGGTTTACAAATGGCATACTTGCAATATTTCTGGGACAGCTAGTACTATTTTATTAATTTACTTTTGATACACCAGAAGTTATTCAGCTTTCATTTTTATAATTCACTCTCTGAATAAACAACATGTGGAGATAAGTGTGCAGATGAAATGGAAGGAAATGTATTCAGGCAAGGAAAATATGCAATCATTCAGAAAATGTCACTGGAAAGAGAACAGCTTGAGTGTCTCAGCCTGTGAAAACATATGCACTTGGATAGCAAATTTCATTTTTTCCACAGGCTGGAACTGATTAAAAAACTGTTTCTGCATTAAGTGATCACTTGGTTGAACAAGGACCACCAAAACTCTTGTCGTCACCCCCATAAAAGGCTCACCATTCCTGAAAAGTGCTTATTGAACAGAAGGTGACCCCTCATGATTATCAGCTATATCCTCAGATCTTGCCTACTGAGGCATCAAATTGACATCCTTTGCACGGCATTCTGGGAAAGGTCAGGCTTTTAGGGGCTTGTGGATGAATGCTCCAAAGAAGAAAGGTATTATACAAAAAATGTCTGAGACTGATATATTTTCAATCTGTCTCTTCTTTTCAAAATACTTCGTCCTGAATATATAATTATTCATTTAGAATTTTTTTTTATTTCTTTTGCTGGCTTGCAGAACACTTACAGGGAATGATGAACATGTGTATAAATCCTCACACACTCTCACACACACACACACACACACACACACACACACACACACACACACACACACAATATTGTAAATCATGTGG
The DNA here is from genome assembly GCF_019279795.1 of Protopterus annectens. Taxonomy (NCBI): domain Eukaryota; kingdom Metazoa; phylum Chordata; order Ceratodontiformes; family Protopteridae; genus Protopterus; species Protopterus annectens. The sequence continues at coordinate 1,184,815,489 of NC_056725.1, read as the reverse complement.
TTTAATGCATTCTGGGGGAAATAGAGAAATGTAATCTGCAGGTTATAGAAATTAACTAGTTGTTTGATATTTCTTATTTACTTAGACACATTAAGTACCCTGTGACTAGTTTGGTAAGTAAAGAGCTGCCTAGCTTTGCCCTTCTTCACCCTGTACAGCTTCCCTGTCTGCAGTTGGCCTGTGGTGCTATTTCATGTAAGTTCATGACCCTCGTGAAAACAAGCAGCTTGCAGTATGCTCCCAGACTGCAATAATAATACAACACAAGGAACATAGAATCAATGTGTTAAATGATTCTCGATCGTTTCCTGACATAGACAGAAGGTTAATAGACTTCAGTTATTAACTGCAAACTTTAACATTTTTTTCAGATGACATAATTAGGAATAACACACTTGTCACTAATACCTACCTTTTCTTATTTTAATTTATTTTTTTCTTCTTTTCATTTAATTGTTACCTTTTTCAATTTTAAAACTAAATCTGAAGTTATATTTATAAAACTGAAGGTGTATGCCAATCTGTTTTGGATTACACTTCAAAGGCTGATGCCAAGAGAACCAATGGCTTCCTGCATAACACATTATAGGGATCTCAGTGAGAATTATAAAATAATCAGTAAACTATGAAGACCCTCAGCTCACTGTTGGTACTTTAGCACAGTTATTCATGCAGCAGATGCTTTACTCTAGCCTTTGTCTTGGACTTTACAACAATGTGATGAGAAAAAACAAAATTAGGGACTTCTCAAAAATGCGGAAAGGTAGGCAAGGGGAGAGAGAACCCAAGGGTCCTACAATACTGGACATCATCTCCACTAATTAGGGAAGTCTTCAAAGCAATTAAGGTGGCTCAGTCCTTACTTATGCATTTTGTAAGCATGTTCTTTTTGTTCTTCTGTGTGTTTTTCCAGGTGCTCCAGTTTCCTTCCCAAAACAGGCTTTCTGATTTGCTGCTCAGAACTATCAACATTTGCTCTAACTACCATTGCTTTTTGGCTTGGGACATGGTTGACGCTTGGGACATAGCTGAAATGTGTCTGAAAACTATTTCACTTAGCTGGTTAAGAAATGAAAAAATATGATGTGTTTGATCACTAAAAGAAAATACAGGAAGGGGAAGCTCCTCAAGCTCCTCCAAGGGATGCACCTCCAGCCATTCTCTCTTCTTAATACAAATTGTTCTAATTTTAAGAAATGAAACAAAAGAAAAAAAATAGTCTTATAATGCTTTTCTCAACCAGGAGTAACCACCTGCCCCATCTTTTACAGTTAAAGCAAATCCCAGCTCCCTGCCATGTCTAAGATAGCCATATTTGCAGTTCTATGGCAGCTACTCTCAGCTAGTCTCTATACCCTCGACCTTCTCCCCATCTGTTAGAAGGATTATTTGCTGTCTAGTTGAAAATAATAGCACTCACTCTTTAGATCCTGCAGACTAGAAACCCTCATTCTCAAAGTACTTCAGGCACTATTTTTGAATAAATGCAATTTAAACAGAGTACAGCTAAGTTACTTTTCTACTGCAGGTTGAAAAGTGAAGAGACACGAGCTTAAGAAACTGCAGATTGGAGGACAAGATGTGCTGTATGTTATCATATGCAGCTCAAGTCCAGAGCTTCAATATGTCACTAGTGAAACTGCAGGGGAATTAGTAAATAAGGGGTCTGGGGGCTGATAGAGGAAATCAGACATGCACATTTAGAACCCCTAAACAAAACAGTGAACTTACAGAACAGAGATTTTTTTCCCAGGGAAAAAAATCACTGATCCAAAAAAAAAAAAAAAATAGAAAGACAAAATAAAGTGCGGGGAGTCCCCCACACCCCCCTACTTAAATATACCAACTCCGAGATCGCACCACAGTGGTGGAAACAGCAAAGTCCCATGAATGGCCCAGTTTTTTTTTTTCCCTGGGAAAAAAAAATCACTGTTTTGTGATTTTGGGTTTTATTTAACATTTGTTGACTGGGAAAGTCCGACTAGGTTCTACAGAGTCTATTTTCAGCAGAGGCTCTGTAGTGCCTTAACCAGAAGGCAATTAGCTTCTCCTAGTGAGTTGTTTCCCTCCTCCTGCTCCTCCTTATTCTGGAAGGGGTAAGCTTGTCCTTCTGGCCAATGGGATGAAGGGAGATCTGGTAACCATGCTGATAATGAGTGACACTGTGACTAGGAAAAGAATTAGAAAAAAATTGTCCAAATGGGATGACTTAAAAGTATGAGACTTTCATTACAGTACTAATTAAAATGCTTTATATCCTCTGTATGTTTTATTATATCATATTGATAATATGGTGAAGGTAAAGATGAATGGTTTTCAATGCCTATTTTACTCAGTCTTGAAACAATCAGGATATCTCATGTCCTAGTTAACCTTATGCTCTCACATTACACATGCATTTATTACAATTTTGTGTAGAGCCACCGTTGTCAAGTAAAGGGACCTCAGGTTATTCTGCTCATTGCACGTAAAAGGATCTAAACTGAAAAAAAAACAGTAATAAGGAGGGTATGGCTGATAACATCTATTTAGTTTACAAATGATTAAAAATTTGATTGTTATCATAATTTAATCACCGCTTCGGAGACACGTTTCATGGTGGTAAAATAATCTTCAGTCACACTGATTAACTACCAGTGTATGTTTAAATAATCCATCCAGCCTGACCCCAATCACCTGCAAATGAGAAACTAAAAACGCTTTTTCTTTTTTTCTTTCTTTCTTTATTATGCATTTATGTTTGATAATAGGGAGAGGCCATTTTTAGTGGAAGCTTATCATAAACAAATATAAAACAATATGAAATGTTTAAAAGTACAGATATATATGTAAATTACAAATATTTGCACATATGCAAAAAACTATACAATTCGGGAAGGTACAGTATGATTATTCATTGTATATCACAAAGTTATGAAATGTTAAGGTAAGAAGAACAGGGAACTAAAACTGGAAGATTCCATCAATAGCTGAACAGGATGTGAAGGAAAAATTGACTTGAAGAGGGAGCTTAGGAACTAGTGAAACTGAAAGATAGGTGAGGAAGGAGGCAGGAAGGAAACAATAGCATAGCATACCATGGCATGACTGGACAGGAAATATGGAAAGGACAGATTAAACTGAATCATTATATAATGAATGAATGTTAAGAGATGACAATGAAAAATGATCAGGTAAAACCTCAGTTGTAGTTCCAAGTGGATACAATATGGATCCTTGAGTTTCCTTTGAGCATTACGGAGATCAGATTTGTTTTACAGAAAGAAGGTTACTTCACAACCTAGAAAGATGAAGCAAAGATCCTTTGTACCAGGACCCCTTTGTACATTGAGCAATGAGGTTAAATGTTCTGAGATCAGGCAGATCAGACCTTATTACAGACTAGTGTTCAGGCTACCCCTGTTATAAAATCACAATTGTAAATTTCCAGTCCACCTGAGATGGGTAAACCTTAACAAAATAAATACATTTTATATGGTTTTGCTCAAGATAGTATGTGATCAAGGTTTATTAGAGAACAGTTCTAAGGGAATAGGTATCACTGAAAATTTAAGCTGTGCTATGACACACCTGCTACACTCCTAGCTTTTACCCAGATACTTCACTATTGTTCATATATATAATGTTCTAATTCATACATACACCTGCTTGTCTCTGCAAAATATCCACAGGCATTGCTTTATGGATATGCAGAGTGGAAGAGTTATTGGAAAACTGAAAACTAGAGTGGATTTGTTTATGGCTACATTATACTTCCCACATGCTATGGCATAGACTCTGTGGCAGGAAATCAGAAATGATACAATATTAAGCACAAGCCAGTTATTAAGGAATTTTGGGGCATTCTGTCTGATCATATACTTAAATGAGTTCTTTTTACACCATACTGTGAATAACTTATATAACAAGTTCCTGGGCAATGTAGAATTTGTATATAGTTTTAGTTTCTGTGTATTTGTCCTGTATGATATTTTGTTTAATGGTTTTGTAATCTGTTTTGCTTTCTGTATTTTCTTTGGTGTTCATTGATGTATCTATTTACTGGAAAATTGCAATAAAGAGAATTATATAAAAAAAAAAGAAATGATATGCATGTCTGAGCAATCTTGTACATTGCAACTGAGGCAGCAGGTCCCAGCAGGCATGTTGAAGGCCATGGTTTTCAACAACAGCGCACAGGCATCTTTGAAGTGGAACAAACCTGGGCATACTTCTGCAGACATTTAAGCTGCATGGTTGGTAGACGAATATGTTATCTGCATGCAGTATTACAGACCTCATCCAGAGCAGAACAATGTGTCAGCTCTATGTGGCAGTAGGGGGGTTGAAGACTGCAGTTAATGCTGGAAGAAGCACCTTGCAGGTGTTATAGCACCAAATAACTTTCATATGAGACAGTTCAGCAGACAACAGTAATCTCATTTATTGCAAAGAGAAGCACGTACATGGGAGACTAGGAAATCAAAGGCATGCCTCCTTGAACTGCAGAAAGCTTGATATTTTGTACTGTCTTTCATTAAAAGCAGCATTATTGTAACAATCATAGAATAACCCTACCAATGCAAAATGAATAATACAGCATTCATTTTGCTAACTAAGATCTCCTGACTACTTGTTTATGACATTCCATATTAGGGCACAAGTTCTGAATTCCATGATGTAACTTTCTAATCAGAACAAATCTTTATACATTTCTTACTCTGTCAGTGTTTGCTAATATCAGACAGGAAGCAAATCAACAGATAAATGCTGAAGAACATTCAAGAATCTATATTGTTATGAAAGCATATTGGAAATGAGATGCATGCACTAACATTTTCCCTTCTCCACATTCCACACCCTTCACACTCCCCCATCGAATGGTTTAAAGCATCACCCAAACCATAATGTTTTTCTATTACTGGGCAAGGACTGCAGGTTTTCAGATGAACAAACATTATTTTCTTTGCTGTCAGATACATTCAAGTGTTGTTTATTTCTGTCCCTGATATGAACACTCTTTATTTCAAAAATATAGTCTTATTTGCAATGAAAACATGCCTATGTCTTAATGGAATAAAAATACCATCTGAATACTGTAAATAATCTTCCGTAATACAATCTGTACTAGGGTAGTTTCACATTCCCCTGATCCCCTGTATATTTAGTAATATGCACATCAACCCAGCAGCTGCTAACATTGAGGGTCTGTGTTTAAGTGTGCAAGGCGGCAGAAGAAGTATTAAATCTGGTATGCCATTTAGGTGCTTTTGATTAAATTCTAAGGGAATGCCTGTCTCTTTTTTAGCAAAGCTTGTTTGTCTATTAAGAAATGGTTGCAGTTTCAGTAGTTGAAGAGGATGATGCACTTATGGTTTTGCATGGCAAAGGCAGGTGAAATAAAATGTGATTTTAGTGATTGTCAATCCATACTAAAAGCAAGCACATTGAGGCTGGAGAGAGTTTTGAAGAAATTGTAAACAAGGATGTTGAGTGGGCTGTCCATTGTATAAACAAAATTGAACACCAAAATGTCATTGACCAAAGGTCTTAAATGCAGATGACTCTGAAAAAGAGCATTGTCTATACAAGGCAATACCTAAATTGATGTTCAAAAGGTGGAATGAATTTGTAAAGTTGGAACCGGAAGCAAGAAAATATGCTGTCGATATGGAAGACGAATCACTGGATGTTGAATCAGGGATTTAACTTCCTGTTGTGGTAGCAAGGGTGACAACTGCATTCAGTTTCAGATGTGATCTGGACGGCAGATGTGGAATTAAGCTGGATGGCACAGTTGGTTCCAGATTCAGTTTGGATGATAAAACATCATAGGCTGTCACTTTTGGAAGCAATGATGTCTCTGTTTTATTTATTTTTTCTTTAGTGGTTTGGCTGGGTTCTGCTAGTTCATGTAGTCTGATATCAATGGTGTCTCGGCTGTACTCATGACAAGAGAAGGTCCTCTTGACATGCAATAGATGAATTGAGGTGGGAAGGCCCTCACAAAGGATGCCAGTAGCAGCTGTGGACAAAACAATTGTCCTTTTCATCTGGGGCTAAGTGATTTTCTTTGGGAATGTACTTTGATGTGTGGTGCAGTAGTACAGTGGTTAACATTGTTGTCTCACAGCAAGAGGGTCTCTGGTTCAGTTCTCAGCTGGGAGTGTCTTCTGTGTGGAGTCTGCATGCCCTATGGGAGCTTTGGTTTCCTCCCATGTTACAAAGACATGCACCTGGGCCACTGCTGAAACTTGTCTTGTTCCACGTCAGACTTTCCTGTTAAATAAATTTAAAGAAAGTCTGTAGGTTGCAGGTTATGATGGTCCTGCTCAGGGGGTCATTGGGCTGCATGCAGAATGACACTATGATATTTTTGCAAAATAGAACACAGGGACTTACAATACAAAAACATGGGTTCTTTAATATCTTGCAATTCTGCGTTCTTTAGGAAGAGGAGTAACAGTCATTCTCATGGGTCTCAAGAGGGGTACAATTTTTTTAGGAGTACTAACTGCACTTCTAATTCTAATTAAAGCTAAGGGTAATGCATCTGGCCATTTAAGACCAGTTTTCTCACAAGCTTTAGCTAACTTTCTGATTGGCTTTTTTTTCCAGTATCCCATTAACTTGCAGCCTGTAGGGATAGTGAAATTGTTATTTAACATTTAAGATCTTACAAATTTGCTGTATTACCTGACTAGTAAAATGTGAGCCTTGATCAGACTGAATACAACAGGCAACACCAAATCTAGGAATTAATTCTGTTAGAAACATTTTTGCTGCTGTGTGTCCATTATTTTTCACAGACAGATAAGCTTCCACCCATTCAGAAAAAAAAAACTGTCAATTACTACAAGAACATATAGAATTTTTGCAGTTGGCAAAGTTCAAAAAAGTCCCACTGCAAGAAACAGAATGGACCCCAAGGCATTTTTTAACTATTGAACAGGTACATGTACTGATTTAGACACACTGTGTTCCAAAACAAAATACACAAGCATTTACAAAATGTTGATCAAAGTTTGAGAGATGAGGGGGCATATCAGTTCTTAGAAATTTGTTTTATTAATGCATTTTGCCCAAATGGAAAGGAAGATGTTAGGTTTTTACCAACTGATTTAAGAAATTTAGTGGATACTGCGGTGGTGGCGCTGCGGTAGCATTGTCGCCTCACAGTAAGATGTTGTCCTGTTCAAATCTCAGCTAAAGTGTCTTCTGTGTGGAGACATGCGTGAATGGGCATACCTTCGTTGAAGGTTGTACGTCAGGGCTGGCAACTCGGTACGTAAAAATCTACTGCCAATCATTAGTGGACCAGAGTTCTGCTGTGGTGACCCCTAACCAGGACAAGCCGAAAGATGCAACAGTGGCGCTATTAGTCAACCATCCCGATGTTGCCACAAAAAGTCCAGAGAGCAATTGCAGCCATCACTTATCCAGTTCCTTTTCTCAGAGTCCATTGTTTGATCTTGACAAGACCATAACTCCTGTAAAGAAAAGTTATTTTTATTCAACTGCTACAAAAATACAACCCGAACAGGATAAGAAAATGCAGCCTGTTTTGCTGCCGTATTTAAAAAGTATTACCTTTTGTTAAAAAGGAATCATTTGTCTTATGTGAGGTAGATATTACTACGAATACTCTTAATAATAATAAAGCATCTAATAATTTATTAACAGAAACAGCATTTTAACGATTGTCCTGGCAGATGTTAAATAACTCCTTTTTTTCAAAACTCTACCAAAATTATAAACTACTCCATATACACAATGAGAATCTGTAAAAAATGTTACTGAGTGATCTTTGCCAATGTTACAGGCTTTAATTATAGCTATAAGCTCAGATACTTGAGCAGAAACATTTCCATCTAATTGTCTAGTTAATAAAATTCTGTTGTGTGAGCAAAAGGGAAAGCTGCTACGAGTTCACAGTCATCTCTTTGAACACTGTAGACATCCATGAAAAGAATTACATCTGGATCCTGTAAAGGAATGTTTCTAATTTAGGAGGAAGCACAGTGTTAGTAACAACTGCACAATTGTGGGATTCTCCTTCATCCACTGTAGGGATTAAAGAAGCAGGATTAAGTGGTGGACATAGAGCAATCCATAAAGAAGGGTTATTAAATAAAGACAATTCATATTTAGCTAATCGTGCTGCAAAATGCAGAACTGCCACACAAGTCTTGTACTCGAGAGTCAGTACAGCCATCATGTCTGCTATATGCACGGTCATGGCCACTGACCTAAGGTAGTGGGACAGGGCTGTATCTACAGGATCAAAAATCATACTGAAATAAGCAAGTGGTCTAAAGCCATCACTTTTACATTGCATACCTCTTAGCTGTACAGACTTTCACAGAATATCCAGATTTTTGCCTCATATTTTTGGTCTGCTACTCTTAACAATTGTGCTTTTTTGACAAATTACTGGGATGATTTAAGGATTAAAGTCACTGAATAATGACATGCATTTGAGTTTCAGACTTCATATCCTTCAGGAAATACATGCTAACACAAATCTTATTATTCTAGCAACTTTCTAAGTTTTTAAGAGCAATATTTAAAATGTGTATCTGTTTTTGTTTTCGGCATTTGTCCCCCCATTATGTCAGGCTTTGTCCAGATTTTTTGGGCTAAGCGGTTGAGAGGTATGTTTCATTGTGCTAACAGTCCTAATACTAATGTATTTCTTTCACTACAGAACAGAAAAAAATCTTTCAGAATAATTTGGTAACCCAAGTGCAGGAGGATTTAAAAGCAATGTTTTCCATTGTACAAAAGCGTTTATGATAATTCTGCCAGGATAAGGGTATCTTTTTTAATAATTCTAAAAAGAGGTTTTACCACTTTTACATAGTTAGAAATCCACTGTGGACAGAAAGCTATTAATCTCAGAAAAGCTGGCAGCTGTTTCAATGTAGTATGGTGTGGTGCAATTCGTGACGGCAAACCATTGTTTAGTACCTTCTGAAATAAGATTCTCCAAGCACTGAACCTGCGAGTTCCACAAATGTAATTTCACAAGTTCCAAATCCTATGACAGAACTTTCTTCCTGGAACAAATCTTGATACATTTCTTACTCTGTCAGCATTTGCTAATATTAATATTAGACGGGAAGCACATCAACATACTGAAGAACATTCAAAAATCTGTCTTGTTATGAAAGCATATTAGAAATTAAATGTAACATTTACCCTTCTTCATAGTCCTCGCCCTTCACACAAGACAAACATTCCTGGAAACAAATGTAGCTGTTGTGGACACAAATAGCAGGTAGTATAGTAAAGTGAAAAACCTGCTTCAGGCATTGTATATCAAACACTGAACAAAAATACAACAACAAGTTAGGGCACTGCAAAATCTAGAAGAAAGAGTAATGAAGACATCATTGTGAAAACACTAAAAGTGCTAAAGAAAACACCACTACAGATAAGATTTCTATAAGCTCAGTACACATAGGAGCTTTTAGAAGAATCAACCACTGTCATGTCACAAGGGGAGAACCCATGTAGGCTTACAACTGTGGTTTAGGTTATGTAAACAGCACATGTGCAATGAGGATGAGGACAGACTTGTGGTGCTGATAATTTTGTACGTATCGACAAATTGATGGGAGAAGCAGCTTTACCATTGTTTTTATTGTTTTAGTAAAGTATTTCTCCTAGATGTCATTAATACCAGCTCCCTATTTCAAACATCCACAGTTCCCATGATAAGCAGAAATATACTTAATCCTTATGAATTTTGCTTGGCCTGCACTCTTATTAACATCATTGCCTTCTTGATCAAATGTGACCACCAGATTGTCACATTTCTTATTAAAATCAGTACCAAACTGCCCAGAAATTCAACTATGTTTACAGACTATTCCAAAGCCAGCTAGTCAGATTAAGAATTCCAGAAGTCCGTTGGCTGCCGCTATTTACCCAAGATTTTGCACCCATCCCAAACAATCTATATATGAGTCAGAACCTATTACGCATCAGTATGATGGGAACTTTAAAGGTAAATCCCTGTGTTGGCACTCACAGGTTAAAAAAAATATATATATTTATTTGTATTTTTCCTTTGTTGGCCAGGTTATTCCCACTTGGCTAGAGGCCTCTTTTCTGGAGAGACTTGAGGTGGTATTTATTCTGCAAGAGGAGACTTGTCCAAGGCACTTGGCACTTCCCCTACTCTTTTCAGGCATGTAGCCGGAGAGCTTCCGGCTATGACTGGAAGGAAGGGCAATGGAGGAAGAAGAAGTGGAGCATGAAGGGCAAAGGAGGAAGAAGAGGTAGAGCATGAGTGTGAGTGCCACTCATTATCAAGAGAGGAGCATGCAGAAAGAAATTATGAAAGGAGAGAAAATCAAGAATTGTGATGATCTGAAGGATACATGAGGTGTGTGGTTTGTGTACTACACATTACAGTTACTGAAATTCAGAAAGGTATTCTGGAGAATGATGTTCTAAGAGCAATGATTGAAGAGCCAAAACCAGAGGATGAAGTTGCAGTTGAGCATTCAGATATTATGTTGGATGATACTGAGATGTCGACATTAGAAGACTCTGATGTGATTGCAGTTGGTGAAAACGTTGGCATGGTGGAAAATGGATAACAAAAGAGGATTTTTTTTTTGACAGATACAAACAAAAATATTTCTAAAATAAATATGAGTTTAGACATTTCATATATACCAGTTCTTTCACGGGGTGTGGATAAAAAAACAAGCTGTATGAGTATTTATGAAAGAAAAGCCTAATGTACGATTAGAGTCTCTAAGAACGCAAATAGTATTCACTGATATTTTGTGTGTGGCAATGTTATTGGTACTTTGGGATTAACTCCTGAGAATATAAAATCATTTTGTACATATATAGGGAACAATGCTGTTTGAGAAGTGACTTCTGAAACTTTTGAAAAATCAAAAAATGTGATGTTTTTTGAAGCTAAGCCATTTTGTTCACCACAGAATAGTTTCTGATTAGAGGATATGATACAATCTTTAAAACAAGGCTTAAATTACAATTTAGCACTAATGATGCAACTGAAATGTGTTAAAACAGATTATGAAGACATATTTAAAATTGTATATGATGTGGAAAATGTTATGATAATAAAAAACTCTGAAATGGTGGCCAAGAGATGTTGGTATGTTTATATTGTAAAGACAGAGATGCAATACACTGTGATTACTAATAGGAAAAAAGGAATGCTAAAACACTTGGAGCAGTTGAAAACATGTTTATACTGTGGAATGAATGATAATTTTATTAATGAGTGGCCTAAAAGATATTTATAATGTGGAGAACTGGGACATTGGATTAAAAATTATGAAATGTTCTGTAGGAAAGCTTGGAAGTAAAAATATTTTTGGTTTGATTGTGGTATGATAAATAAGGCAGAAGTTGATGTAAATATAGAAAAAGTGAAAGTGAGAGGAGGGGAGTGTAGTTATGTCATATTGAAAAGGAGGGCATATATTTGAAAAAAAAAAACAGAATAGGAATGGGAATCTGCCGATGGAGAGGAAAATAGATTTGAAAATTTTTCAATGAGGAATGTGAATTTGGTGATGTGGAAGAGGTGGATAAGGGAACTACTGGGAAAAGAGTAAGAAAACAAAAATATACTTACAGCAAAATATTACTAAAAAGTTAAGATTATTTATTTGGGTCTACATCATATGAGTGAATTGCACAAATTGCGAATGCTCATAATATCGAACATATCGGACTTTGTAGTGCTTTTTTCTGAGAACCCGGTACAGTGAAGAATGGGATATTTGCCCTTTACTCACTGTAGTGTGATCTCAGAGTTGGAATATATATTTTCTGTGTGTGTGTGCGGGGGGGGGGAGCAGTGCTGTGATGAGTAGAGGAACAGGGCCATGGGAATGATAGGAGCAGTCATGTGGTGAGGTCAGGAACAGGGTCATGGGAAGGATAGGAGCAGTGCTGTGGTGAGGCCAGGATCTGTGCCATGAGAAGGATAAGAGCACTGCTGTGGTGAAGCCAGCAGGAATACCATTGTGAAGATAAGAGTAGTGTTGTGATGAGGACATGGGCAGCACCATGATTTGGATGAGAGCTGTGCCATGATAAGGGCAGGAGTAGTGCTATGGTAAGAGTAAGAGCAATGCCAAAGTGTGGACAAAAGCAGTGTCATGGTGAGTATAGGATTAATACCATTATGAGGACAAGAGAAGTACCATGATGAGGACAGGAGCATTGCTGTGGTGAGGATGAAAGTAGTACCATGGTGAGGAAAAGAGCAGCAACATGGTGAGGACATGAGCATTGCAATGGTGAGAAGAAAAGCTGCCATGGTGTAGACAGGAGCAATTCTATAGTGAGGATAGCAGCAGAGCAGCAGAGAGGACAAGAGCACTGCATGGTGAGGACATGAGAAATATAATAGTGTAAACAGGAGAAGTATCATGGTGAAGACAAGAGTAGTGTCATGGTGGGGTCATAAATAATTCAATGGTGAGGACAGGATAAGTACCATGGTGAGGATAGTGGCATTGCTATGTTGAGGACACAGCAGTATAGTAATAAAGACAGGAGCAGGGCAATGGTGAGGACAAGATTAGTATTATGTTGTGGATGAGAACAGTGCTGTGCTTAGGGCAACATCATTACTATGGGAAGGAGAAACACATTACCATTGTGGGAACAGGAAAAGTGCCATGGTAAGGACAGGTGTAGTGCTATAGTGAGGACAGGAGCAGTGCCATGCTAAAGACAGACGTACTATGGTGAGGACAAGAGAATGCCACAATGATGATATTACCAATGCAGTACTGTTTACAGGAGAAGTACCATGACAAGGAAAATAATGAGTGCCGTGGTGAGGACAATGGCAATATGAAAAAAATATCATGGTGAAGACAAAATTACTGCCTTAGTGAGGTAATAATGCAATGGTGAGGACAGAAGAAGTACCATGGTAAGGACAGGGGCAGTGCCACAGTATGGATGAGGGCAGTGTTGTGCTGTCGGCAACAGCAGTACCATGGTAAGGAGAAACTCATTGCCATTATGAAGACAGTAAAAATGCCACTGTGAGGATGGGAGTAATGCTGTGTTGAAGAAAGGAAAAGTACTATGACAAGAACAACATCAGCACCATGGTGAAGGCAACAGCAATACAATAATGAGGACAGAAGAAATAATATGATAAGGACAAGACTAGCACCATGGTAAGGACATGAACAACACAATAGTGAGGACAGGAAAGGTACCATGATAAAGGTGAAGGCAGTTGCTTCATGAGAATAAAAGCACTGTCATGGTGAAGGCATGAGCAGTGCCATAGTGAGGACAACAGTGGCACCAGTATCAGACAGGAGAAGCACCATGATGAGGACTAGATCATTATCCTAGCAATCATTGGCTTGAAGAAGCCAGCTGTCTCTTAAATCCAACATACTCCTCTATCACCTTGTTATATCACTTGCAATACCTTGTACTCAGTTTCAGGAATGAAGTTAAGCAGCTTTCAGTACTAAAAATGCCAATAGAAATGGTGTGTCTAGTAGAAATGGGTTTGATTCCTGTACTCTTCACTTGTATGCTATCAAAGCAAGTCACTTACCCAAATCAAAATCTCCTAGACATCCTTCAGGAAAAATGTGCTTTATGCATGATGCATGAATGAAAATGTACTTAATAAGTAAAGACAGCTGTCCACTTAATAAGTCTAATACTCACTGTTCTTATAATGTGTATTTGTTCCTAGTTGTGAAGGTTAATGTTGCGTCACTGGGCAAAGCTTTCCTGTATACTGATGCTTGGTACATGAGGATCAAAACACTGAAAACCAAATTCAATATTTCTGAATACAATTTTTTTCAACTTTCATACTATTGTCTACCTGTGAAAAATATTTGTCAACCCAATTTCTTGTGTTGAGAGGTGTTGCTGTCTCTTACTCATAATGCAAAATATCATCACAGAGTTTTCACATGCCATCCAGTGGGACCCTCTCCACTTGCACAATGTGAATCTGAGGAGGTACCTTGTGAATCAACCTTCTCATGCAAAGATATTCATACACACACACACACACACACACACACACACACACACACACACACACACACACACACACACACACACTCTACTATACGTAATGGATCATATAATATCAAATTCCATGTATGAAATAGTTCTTTTTTATGTTGATCATCAGGATCTCAACAACTGGACTTGATTCCATTAATTCCCTAGGGTGTGAACCCATCAGATGCCCTGGGGTGAGAGTTGTCCAGGGGCATTATCATCATCCAAGAATCATCAGGGATATTTCTCTGTTATTTTGCTAATGAGAACATTATTATTAGCATAACCTGCCACCAACCCCATGAGACACTACTTGAAATCTGTATGTGTGTATATTACCTGTTTTCTTACATTGCTTTTTGCAAACTGTAGTTAGATTAGTTAATTAAAGCTTAGTGAAGCCTCTAGGTGTTTCTCTAGTTACAGCCAGCTGACACCTGTAGGCATCTAGCATTGCCTATTCACATTTACATTAATAATTGCAAAACCATGCTGCATACAAATCATTAAAATAATTCATCTTAAAGGTTACATGATGGACAATTCAACTGCACTTATAGTTAATTACCTAGTCCAGATAATGAGATATTAATTATTGTTCATATAATATTTATTAATTTTATCATACATGTCATATTTCCTTAAATATCTGAACAACCAGGTGTCCCAGGTAGAATTGCTTAACCTCGTATGAAAGGTCTCAGCCAAATGAACAAAATGCTGCTGACAGTATGTATATAGCTTGTGTGGTTGCTGAGACATTATTATGATGTTTACAAAATATGTAATAGTTACTATGCTTACTGTGTCTTTTAAAAATACATTTTAATAGCCACATTCTAAAGAAAATTACCACTTTAAAAATAGTTTGTGCTGAAGAATTTGTCATATTCACTTCTTTAGTAACCCATATGGTTCCAGAGACTTGAAGCATTTGCTTGAAATGTCAGGATATAATTTGATTTTATAGAAATGCTTAGGCTTTGCCATTTGGAAGTTGCAGTACAAATGTCCAAAGCTGCATTAGATGGATTGGACTTGTCTTCGTACTTTTCAGATACTTTCATTTTATTAAATAATTCTGACCAAGCAATTTTGTTACAAGGACTTCTTTAGAATCTTTGTTTCCTGGTCACAAAGCCATTCATAATTTTGGGTTCTTAAATTATGTTTACACTTTTTATGTATTATTGTCTGTTTTTATTTTGGAGCTATTTACATTTCATTCATTTATTCATATTTGGTACCAAATTTATCCTATTCAGGTTCATAAAGAGCAAGAAACTATTCTAGTATTCAATATTCAGTGGCCATATGACAGAGAATCAGTAACCCAGTCCATTGCAGGCCATATGCCACATACTTAGCACCTGCACATTTTTTCAGGAAATTTAGTAGCTCATGAGTTCACCTATTATCATTAGGAAAAGAATGTCCTGCTATCTGCAAAGCAATGGATGAACATTTGTAAATTAAATGCCCGCTCATTTTGCAGAGAATGATGTCCTCAACAGCTTTTGTACTGGCAGTGCCCTCTCCTCTTTTGCTTTAACATTTTTCATATGATTATCAAAAATGGCACCTTTTCTCCGTTTTTATGATTTTTCAAAAATGTAAAACATAAACAATTGAAGCTACTCATTTTGTTATAACACAGCTTGCTTTGTCAATTTGAAATCATCTATAAGGTTTGTAAGATTTAACTACCACTTATTTTTTCTGATGAACTACAAGAAAACTATAACATGCCTCCGTTGTTTTTTAAGCTTTAAACATCATACCAATAATAGTTTTGTTTTCACCTCCACTTCATTCTGGTGTCTAAATGGAATGACAAACCATAATAACATGAATGCTAAGTGCAATGGAGGCTTCTCCTCTCCATATTCCAGCTTCTGCTGGCAGCATAGCATCAAATGTGATATTCTCCCATTACTACCCACTTTT
Organism: Protopterus annectens; assembly: GCF_019279795.1. Classification (NCBI taxonomy): domain Eukaryota; kingdom Metazoa; phylum Chordata; order Ceratodontiformes; family Protopteridae; genus Protopterus; species Protopterus annectens. Next base: position 1,184,799,505 of record NC_056725.1, on the reverse strand, counting down.
ATGCCCTGCCATGAATCAAGACTGGCTGCGTATTTCTATAATTTTGTTACTCTACCTATCTTTACTGCTGAGATATTGTACTCTTCCTCTCTCGGGTTGTGATCTCCAGTCAAAAGCAGCATATCTGAGCTGCCTTTCTGCTTCTTATTTCTCTTGATGATTACCTAGGCATCTGGTCTAGAAGAATCAGGGAGTCTTCATAGAGGGCCAGCTGTCATCTTTGTTTCTGCCAGTCTATAATAACTAGATAACTTATGTTATCTTGCTGTTTTCCGCAGACACTTGAGGTTTTCTCCTACTCTTCATCATTCAGTACTTGATGCAGAATCCCTTACTCCCTAGCTCCTAAACCTTCCAATTTATTATCCTTCTTGCAGATTTTAATATTAGGAATCACTGCATTCTGCTTTTATCCTATCATTTGCTCAAGTTTTATAATCCCCCCAAATATTGTTCTCCTCCTATAATTATTTCTTCTAGATCTGCCAGTTTTCGCCTACATAATTTACATTATCTTACTACTTACCATCCTCTAACCTTGTTTATACTTATGCTACTATGCCCTACTGTGCCATTCTCCATAGGCACTACCCTACGTCTGTTATCATTTATTTCAACCCCCCCACCTCTTTCATGATCACCTCCTCTCTGTAAACTGTATTTATCTCTCCTCCCTTCCATCTCAGTTTAATGTGCTCAGGACTTGGATTCAAATGTGTATTTTAATCCTCTTCTTCTTCAGTATCAGTGTAATTCAGCAGCTGAAATAAAGCCCAGATGAAATATTCCTCATCCTACCAGATTTTCCTCTTTATTCCACTGTTTATTTTTCTGTTTCTCAACTCACTCCATGAGACAGTAGTTGTACTACTGGATCTTGGCACAGGTAAAATTTCAGAGAAGGCTATCTCACTGCAGCCAACGGTTTGGTCCTTCCCACTGCTATACCAGTGGCCCATTCAGCTAAACCATTTGATCCCACATGGGAAAATAACTATGGGTTTATACTGCCATTTCTCATAACTCTTACTGGCACTTGACTAGCCTTGGATATAATCGGTCTGTGGATCTCCTTCATCTCCAGATCATCTCATTTCTTTCACTTCTCCCACATCCCAGCTTACTTCCCTAGTTGCATACTCCTTTATTACTAGTATCCTTTCCATGTTCTAAAGAATGAAATCTCTGAGAGCTTGCTAACCCTAAATAACTTTTCCTATCCATCTAACTGAGCTTACTCTCTTCCCTATCAGTCTGTTATCATGACTCTAGCCTTTACTTGGCTTTCTCTCCAATGTAGGTACTGCCATCCACCTACATACCTGTTTTTCTTCCAGTCTCTGCCACGTATTGTGTCTGTTTCCTTTCAATTTTTTCTTTGTACAGTCATTGAACTTTCTCTCCGCTCCTCCTCTCCTGTTTATACTTTGGCCTTCTCCTAATCATTGAACTTTCTCTCCGCTCCTCCTCTCCTGTTTATACTTTGGCCTTCTCCTAATCATTGAATTTTCTCTCTGCTCCTCCTCTCCTGTTTGTACTTTGGCCTTCTCCTAATCATTGAACTTTCTCTCCGCTCCTCCTCTCCTGTTTATACTTTGGCCTTCTCCTAATCATTGAACTTTCTCTCTGCTCCTCCTCTCCTGTTTATACTTTGGCCTTCTCCTAATCATTGAACTTTCTCTCTGCTCCTCCTCTCCTGTTTATACTTTGGCCTTCTTCTAATCATTGAACTTTCTCTCCTTTCCTCCTCTCCTGTTTATACTTTGGCCTTCCCCTAATCATTGAACTTTCTCTCTGCTCCTCCTCTCCTGTTTGTATTTTGGCCTTCTCCTAATCATTGAACTTTCTCTCTGCTCCTCCTCTCCTGTTTATACTTTGGCCTTCTCCTAATCATTGAACTTTCTCTCTGCTCCTCCTCTCCTGTTTGTACTTTGGCCTTCTCCTAAACATTGAACTTTCTCTCTGCTCCTCCTCTCCTGTTTATACTTTGGCATTCTCCTAATCATTGTACTTTCTCTCTGCTCCTCCTCTCCTGTTTGTACTTTGGCCTTCTCCTAATCATTGAACTTTCTCTCTGCTCCTCCTCTCCTGTTTATACTTTGGCGTTCTCCTAATCATTGAACTTTCTCTCTGCTCCTCCTCTCCTGTTTATACTTTGGCCTTCTCCTAATCACTGAACTTTCTCTCTGCTTCTCCTCTCCTGTTTATACTTTGGCCTTCTCCTAAATGTTTTTATCTTGTCTACACCACCTTTTCCTCCTCCTCTTTACCATTGTCCTCTACCTTTACTTCTTCCACCTCTTACTTCCCATTACCTGAGTTCATGGATTATCCTGCCCTTCATCCATTCCATCTTCTGTTGTTCTCCATCCTTCTACATTCTTTCCATTTTTCTTGTAGTCCTAGTTAACTATTCCTCGTACCACTTTTGTTATGTACTGCCTTCCTTCCTGTTGGCTTACATCTCTCTTCCATCTTGCTACTGCTTTCCCCAGTACCCATATCTATCTTTTTAAGCTACCAGTCTGTAGTATACTCTGCTGTTCCCTGCAGTTCATTCACCTGCACCCCACACACATGCCATATAAGAGCAATCCATACCCACACTTATCTACCATCTTTTCCATTTACCATGCCTCTTTCTCATAGTTGCTTCCTCTTCATGCATAGTTTTCCTTCTTTATGTTAGGATGTTTTATTGTCACTGCTTTTATCTTTCTGTCTCTCTCTTTTACAAGTCTCAGTTGGCTCCTAGAGTGACCACTTGAATAGTCACCTCTCCCACATTGCAAAGCTATGCATTAGCTGGACTGGGGGGGAACTCATACTTGTTTGTACGTGGGAGTATGTGCATGTGTTATATGGAGGAAAGACTACTAAACCTACTTTCATTACCCCCCTTTGCTTTTGCATACCTGATCCTCAGTTCTCTTTCAACAGTGTCTCCTGGGTCCTAACGTTGTCCTTCTTTGCTTACTACTTTAAGATTTATCTACATTTTGGCATCTCACAACTATGTCCTTGTGCTTTCTCGTCATGTAACAATTCAATTTTAAGTGAATGCTGTCTCACACATTAAGTCACAAATATTATTTCCATGATTTTACAGACAGCTGAATAACTCATTTGGTGCAGGTAAAGTACCCACCAGTTCCGATTGTGCCTGATACCTAATTAGTAGGCATACTGAAGAAAGTTCTAGTAAGGATGAGTAAGAAATGAAGTCAGCTGATATCTGTCCCATCTTTTTTTGGGGGGATACTTGACTTTTGTGGCCACAGCAACAACTTGGAGAGCTTTGCAAGCTGCTGGTTTGCAAAGTTAGTGAGGACTGGGACAACATTTAGACTGATAGTACCTTAATGGATGACTGAGCAAGGTATATATTAAAAAAAGGTCCCTGTAGTTTGGCAGCTCTTAAGCACGATAATAAAAAATATAAGAACTAACAACTGGCCTGTCTTAAAGTCTGTTAAGATGGGGGTTCAAATAATTTATGAAAAGTGTAAAGATTTAGTTTAAAAAAAAATTTGCAAATTAACAAACATGCTGAATTTGGGGTAAAGGACTTTGTCATTCAATTTTGAGGGAGATTCCTTGTACATAAAACACATATTCTGCACGTTTGTTCTTGAAAAAGTAAATGTGAAAGTGGGATATTGTTATAGAGCAAAACTGCGTAACTAAATTATCTCCATTCTGTTAATATTAAGAATCCATTGGTAATATAACTGATATGAAGAAAGAAGGACATCGAGGAGAGTTCTTCTGCTTTACACAACAGCTGCATAGATCCATTTCCATTTTTTCTAATTTGTATTTCCTAGTTACTGGAATCACATTAGATTCACTTGCCTGCAGACTGATGCTGACATGATTGCATTTAACCATAGCGGGAAAACCTTTAAGCAGCTGTGCAGCTTGGTGACAATACTCTGAAGGGTTAAGTCTAATATGATTTTAAAACCAGGCATCTGCTATTTAATATTCGGCAGAAACTCTGCTAGAATGCCAGGCCCCATTTCCGCAACAAGTACTGATGCTTTCTTTGCCTCATATAAACAATTTTGGATACAGTTAATTGTTTCATAAAGGAATGCTTATTGAACTATGAAAATAATCAGCCGTCCTGATAGGTACCCGTGTCCACAGATGTCGAGATCTGATTACTTCTTTATCGCCAAATTAAATTCCCCATATTACCTGTCGACTTTCATTAGATCTATTTAAATCTTAATAGACTCCTGTTTCATACTTGAAGAAAAGGCCATGGCTAAGTAAATCAGAATGTATGCCGGGCTCTGCAAAGTTTCAAAAAATCGCTATGATCAGTTGTTGTAAAGAAATTAGAATACAAGGAGTAAAAACAATTTCTGTTTTGTTTGCATCAGATGGCATACGGTCAAAGCAATCAATTACATTTCACTAAAGCAACTCATATGCAATATCTATTCATTATGCATACTTTAAAAGAAAGGAGTTATTTGCTCCTACCAGATTTCAGATATTAGACTTTAATACTGACCAAATGGAACTAATAATGCATGCTTATATGTTTACTGAAATGCAATTCATTTAATAAAAATAATTTTCATGCAGCTTAGCAAAATAACTACACACTGAAAATTACTAGCTGCATCATCCTAGCCCATCATAAAATACTCTAACCATCATTTAGTTAGAGATACCCTTGAGAAGGGTACCTTAAATCATATAATTTGTATAGGATGGCTTATAATACATCTAACCTTTTTCACATTTGCATTCTTAAATCAAAATGTGATGCTCAAAAAAAGTGTAGTAAGTGTAACACTTAGTTTTTCTTGTGATAGAATTCCATAGAGAATGTTACAATTCTAGAAATCATGACAGAACGATTTTTTTTAATAAATATTTGTTGGTTACTGGATTCCTGTTTCTGCAGAGATGACATAGGTGAAAAGATGTCAGTTCACAGTATTGTCAGAAAAAAAACAGAAAAGATGGTTCAGTCTTATGGGTTAGAATAAAAAGATGTATGAATTAACTGAATGTAGTAGATATGGCATTCGCCCTTATAACCCCCAGTTATATGCTGTCAGACTAATATAAACTACTTACTCAATGCCCACAGCATTGTAGCAGTTAACAGAAATATTTAAAAATGGATTTTCAAAGCAGTTGTGCTGTAGACTTCATTCTGTATGTTATTTAGAGCTAGAACATAAAAGCAAGAGATAGTAAAATGAAAAAAAGCCTACGTTACTTACAATGACTCTTCTCCTAGCTGGTGACATTCATCCCAACCCCGGACCCTCCTTCCCCTCTCTCAACGCCAGCGTGTAGCTATCCCCACCCATACCACCACCTAACACATTCCTGCCTCCTCTCTATTACTCCACCCCCAAAAACCTAGACCTGTACTCAATTAACTTGAAAAGCCTTCTCAATAAAACCACAGATCTACACTCCTGCATAGCCCAACACTCTCTACATATTTTAACCATAACGGAAACTTGGTTAAAACCCCACATAGCAAATAACAAAATCCTTCCCCTGGTTACAACATATTTGAAGTAGATAGAGAGACAAAAAAATGGTGGTGGAGTTGCAGTTCTGTACTCTGATCTTTTCAATCTCTCCCCCCTACAAACACTATTACCATGTTTTCACCCTGTAGAACTAATTGTACTAAATTGTCACTTGAATTCCCAAAAAAAGTTTGCTACAGCCTCAATTTATATCCTGCCAGGCAACAACATTCCCATCCTAGAAAATATACTGTCATGGCTCTCTGACAGCATATCCTATGAAACTACCATTCTGGGAGATGTAAACATAGACTCGTCAAAACGTATGACAGACTGACCAAATATTAACATCAACCGGCATGACTTCAAACAACTCATCACTTCCCCCACTTGTATTAATAAAACTTCTGGTTCCACCTCTATTCTTGATTGGATACTTACTACAGACCCTAACCTTTACCACAAACCCCACACCCTATCCAACTCCCTTAGTGACCACCTACCTATTCACATCCAAATACCTAGATCCCATATATACAGAGACTGTAGTAAATTATCCTCCTTTGATCCTGAATCTTTTAACTCTAAACTAACATCCATGACATCCTTCCTTCACCATCCTCCCTGTAAAGAAGCTGTTGAAAAATTTAACCATCGACATCTTATACTCACTTGATTCCCAAAGAAAAATCAGCTACCTATGCACCTTGGCTATCAAAAGAAACCCGCTCCCTCATGCACAAAAAGGATGGTATCTGGAAAACCTGGCAGAAAAATGTCCTACTCATCTACAAAACTACAGGGAAATCAGAAACCTTACAAAAAAGTGCATTTACCAGGACAAGAAAACCTTTTATAATACTGCACAGACTAATCACCTCTCCAACCTTAAAAAATTCTGGTCTGCTATCAGAAATATCCTTCACCCTTGTAACCCCACACCCCCAAATCTCTTTCCTAATAACTCATCACTAGAGACTGCTACCCTGCTTAATAACTATTTCATAGACACTATCCTCAAACTAACTCACTCAAACCATAACACCAATCCTCCAAACTTTTTCATTTCTCCTGCTCAAAATAATAAACACCTTTTCTCTCTTAAACCTGTCCTCATCACCTATATCAAATCTTTTCTTCATAAACTTAAACTCTGCTCCCCATCTGCTGATAAACTATCTCCCGCTCTTTCTCAAGCTTGCTGCTGAATCCATAGCCTTCCCTATTTCTATTCAAATAAATAGATCTATTCAAGAGGGCACAGTTCTAGACAACTGTAAATCTTTCTATACTATACCACTGAATAAAGGAAGTAACTCCACAGATCCCTCTAATTTTAGAACAATAGCCATCCTATCACCACTTTCTAAAATTCTTGAAAAGTGTATCCACTCAACTACTTAAATACCTAATCCATGAAAACCTCTTAACTCCTACCCAACATGGTTTTTGGCCAAACCACAGTACTGCTACAGCCCTCTTATCTTTTACTCTTACAGTTGCTGAGGTCAGAGATAATAATCAACTAGTGTCCTGTCTCTTCCTTGACCTATCAAAAACATTTTATACAGTGTCACTCTAAACTACTAACAAAACTAACTGATCCTAACCTCTCTCCTCCCACTTCACAGTGGTTATCCAGCTACCTTACTAATAGACTACAATCTATATGACGGCTCACTTCCTGCTCCCCTTTCTTGTCTGTAAAAACAGGGGTCCCACAGGGTTCTATCCTAGGCCCCCTTCTATTCAATATCTTTACCAACCACCTCCACTTTGCCTTTGGCCAATCAACTCTTATCCAGTACGTGGATGATTCAACCTTCATCACAACCTCTGACAGCATGTCACATCTTCATTCACTTGCACAAAACACATTCATTGCCGTAGAACAATGGCTTAATGAAAACCAGCTTATCTTAAACCCTAAAAAAAATAACCTCTTACTCTTCATACCAAGATCACTCTCACACCACAAATTCACCTTTTCCATTTCTTCTCTAAACAATCTCTCTCTAAACAATACAATTATCAAAGTCAATCCACATAACTCCTGGGTACCATAATAGATGACCAACTAAAATATGATCAGCATATTCATCAGTGTATCAAAAAGACACATCAAAAACTGGGATTACTGTATCAGTACAAAACATTCCTTACACCAGACTCCAAACTGTCCCTAGCTCGGGCTTTCCTCCTGCCATGCCTTCTCTATGCTACTCCCATCCTTACAAACTTACACTCCATATTAATCTCCCAACTTGAACAAGCATATAATAAAATGACCAGATTTGCAACAAACCAGCTTTATAAATCACACCATTGCATTGCATTAAAAAACTGCAATGTTCTGAAATCCCCCATCACCTTCTTCTCTCACAGCTACAAATTGCACACTCCATCCTGCACAGACCTATTGCCTGCCACTCCCTCTCCTCCATCGTTTCCTTCTACACCCCTACTAGATCTCTCAGAAGCTCGGACCAACAAATTCTTGACATACGTAAACATAAGAAAAAGATCAGTAAACTGATTTACAACTACAGTCTATCTTTAGCCTGAAGCAAACTTCCTACCTCTACTAGAAACATCCCAAATACAAATCAGTTCAAAAAGCAACTAAAACTTTTTCTCTTAAGTTCTTGGTTCTGCCCTTGCCAGGAGCCTACATGAACCTTCCCATCTCTCTGTCCTTTTCTCTCTTCCTTTGCCTCACTTCTCTTCCTCTCTAATAACTTTATTGCTGCCTTTCTTATGAATCTGCCTTATCTCGCATTTCTAAATGGCTATACTCGTAGTATTGTGACTACTATGTATCCACTAAAAAAAAAAAAATCATACATTCCAGGCCTCATCTGTGAATACATATTGTGCATATTTGAAATTGCCAGATTCTGTCAGATTGATCTCATTCTATATGTTTATTGAAACTGCATTTTGCTTAACTTTTTGTGCACATTTCTTCTTTTACTTTTTATTTTTACTATAATGTTTTACTATATTGTATAAGTGAAAGTGCATTTTTCTACGTTCTATGTTATTTTTTGTATGTAATTTTCCTGGAGCTTTTTTCCTTGGGTATCCACTGAAAATAGGCTTCTAGCTCAGCTGGACCAATAAATAAAGTAAATAAAAATAACTGCATTTGTACCATAATGCAAATGTCATGAAAACAAATAAACACCCCTAATTAGGAGAGGATTTAAACCCAGTACCCCCCTCACTAATGTTATAGGCCATGGTGGTGCAGTGGTTAGCATTGTCACCTCACAGCAAGAGGGTCTCCTGTTTGATTCTCGGCTGGAGCGCCTTCTGTGTGGAGTCTATATGTCCTCCCCATGGTCGAGTGAAGTTAAAGACATGCAGGTAGGTGCGTGCGTGAATGGGCATGCCTTCTTTGAAGTTTGGGTGTCGGACTGGCAACTCGGCACCGTAAAAATCCACTGCCAAACAATAGCAGACAGGAGTTCTGCTGTGGTGACCCCTAACTGGGAAAAACCAAAAGACAAGAAGAAGACCCCTCCACTAATATTATAACAAGCACTTCATTTACAAGCTGGGCCACAGAAGCAGCTCTGCTGAAGGTGACAGTGAAGCACACAGTAGGTGATTGGTTACACATTTACAGAATGGAAGCATAAAACATCCAACTTTTACACATTTACAGAATGGAAGCATAAAACATCCAACTTTGAGGGGATTTGAACCTAGTACCCTCTTCACTGGCATTCTACAAGACTCTGCACTTACCTGTTGAGCCACAGAAGCAGTCAGAGTAAAGGTGTCAGTGAAAGCACAAAGCAGGTGATTGTTATACATTTGCAGAACAGAAGCAGAAAAGTAAAAAGCATACAACCCTGTGAGAATTTTAATGCTCTGCTCACTAACACTATTTAACTCACTTAATTTACGAGCACAGCCATGCATGCAGTCAGACTAAAGGTATAAGCTTTACCCTATTTCATATTTACACACTACTGTGCAATGACAACTCATTTACAAGGCCAATGATATCCAAGGCAAATATACTTGTTAGATGATCGAGATTGGATGTAACTGTTACTATACAATGAGATGTGTCATTTCTCATCGATTGTACATTGGCATCAACAGTGCTCTTCAAGACCCATTGCTCACAGTTCTGTAATAAAAAGGTAAGTGATTTAAAAGCTATATATGGGCGTGTGTGTGTGGTGTGTTTATCTGTTTTTAAACCAGACTAAAAGTTGGAAATGGAACTGTAGAAAAGAGATGAAAAAGGGAAGCGATCAGAGGCTAGAACAGAAGGTGAGCAATCAAAGAATGAGCGGGATGGATGTATGGTAGGAAGGGAAATGCTTTTGTGTATGACAGGGGCCCATTTTCTATTTTTGAAGATAATGGTAAGTTGGGGAAGGAATTATGGGAAGTAAGAGGAAGTTATGATTAGGTTATGCAGCAGGGGAAGACAGGCATGAATGGCAGAGTGTGTGGTAACACACTGTGGTAGGGGGAAACAATGGTGAAGGACACATCAAACAAACAGAGGGAAGTGAATGGTTAGGTGATTACTGAATGACTAACAAGAGTGGGCATGGTCACAAAAGGGAGGTAAACCTATTAAATAATACAGTCACCTACAATAGTGAACCTAGAACAATATCAGATCATGCAAAAATAAACATTACAATAAAGTTGGGGAGCTCAATGCAAAGACTCCAAACAGTTACGAACTGCACGTTAAATACTAACTTATTAAAGAATAAAGAAGTTTCGCAGGATATCATTGACATTCTCACCCAAGCTAAAAATAACCTAGAAGTAACAGATATACCATACAACATTCAATGGCAAGTGACAAAAGCTACTATTTGGGGAATATTAATTCAAAAAGCTGCTTTCTATAAAAAATTAAACATGGAAAAGGTCAGAAGAATAGAATCAAAATTAAAAAACAGAGTTAGAATTAAAAATTAATCATTCACCAGCACTTGAAAGTCAAATGGTTACACTACAGGGGCAATTATGGGAAATTCAAACACAACAGTTCTCAATCAGTGAAATTAAACTTCTTCACAAATATGCCAAATGGACTCAATCACCCTCAAAAGTGCTGGCAAGAATCATAAACATAAAACCACCAAAATAAAGCAATTAAACTATAATAACAAATCTCTAGATACAGGCGTAAAGATTATAACGGCCTTTGAAAAGATTTACCAAAACCTATATGGCCCTCACGACCAGTTTAATGAATCATTATTTCATCAATTTACTGAAGAGTTACAATTTCCAGTGCTGCATGAAGCAGAAATAAATAACCTCAAAGCTCCCTTAAATGTAGAGGAAAGTATTGCTGCTGTAAATAGGTTGAAACCAGGCAAATCACCAGGGCCAGATGGTTATGTGGCGGAATTTTACAAGACTTTCAAAAAACAATTAGCTCCAATATTACTGAAAGTATATGAATATATAATAAAGTATGATACCAAAGACGTGTATAACAATAACTCAAAAACTATATTCATACCAAAACCCAAGTCTGAAACATCAAATCCAAATAATTACAGGCCAATAGCACTTATAAATATTGATATCAAAATTCTTTCTACAGTCCTAGCCAGTAGAATCAAAAAATCTTGCCTCTTACCATATCTTCTGAACCACTAGGTTTTATGAACAACAGACAAATATATGACAATACACTCACCATTGATTCAATCATTAGTTTAAAAGCGAATGATAAATGCCCTAGCTATGCACTCTCAGTGGATGCAACCAAAGCGTTTGACAGGGTAAATTTAGATTTTTTATTAAAGATACTCAAGAAATTTAGCATCCCTGAAGACTATATAAACATGGTTAGGGCTTTATACAATAATGCCACAACAACACTGTTTATAAATAAAAAGCAATTAAAGCCTATTTGAATTGTGAATGGTACAAGGCAAGGATGCCCCCTATCACCACATCTATTCAATATTTGCATAGAACCTCTACTTCTTAAAATATCACAAAGAACTTATCAACATCTTATGAATATTTCAAAAATCCCAATAAAGTATACAGCTTTTGCTGATGATTTAAACATCTATTTTGAATTCCCAAATACAGATTTGAATAAGATATTAAACTCAATTGAAAAATTCTCAAAAATATCCAGTAATGCCATTAACCCAAAAAAATCAGTCATATTCCCTCTGAATACTCTAGGACATAAAGCATTCTATTTCCTTGAAACTGAAATAAAAAACAATTATAATCTTAAATATCTGGGTATCATGTTCATTCACCCCCAATCTGATATGACTAAAAATTATTTGAACTCAAAAAAACAAAAGGCCAGCAGACTGTAGTATGTACATGTTTTATTAAAGCATATATAAATAGAGCAGTAACAAACCGGTTTTGGCTAAGCAAATTAAGTAGCCTTCATCAGTGTTAATCTTTAACACTGATGAAGACTACTTAATTTGTTTAGCCAAAACCGGTTTGTTACTGCTCTATTTATATATGCTTTAATAAAACATGTACATACTACAGTCTGCTGGCCTTTTGTTTTTTGAGTTGGATTTATTCTTTTTGAGGCCATGCAGTTGTCGTACTTGCAAGGGCTGTTTCATTCTGTATCAGTTGGATTCCCTTGCTGTTGGTCTGTGGTATGCTGCATTTCTAAAAATAATTTGCTCAAAACCTGGACTACTATCACTGAGGACACTAAGAGATAGATAACTCTCAATCTATCTCTACTATCTAAGACGGCTACAGTTAAAATGAATATTCTTCAAAGATTATTGTTTCATTTTAGTGCTATTAATCAAAATATTCCCACAAACTTCTTTTCCAAACTTGAAACACTACTAGGTAAATTTATTTGGCATCTGAAAAATACAAAAATAAAATATTCTAGATTAACGTTACCCAAACAAAAAGGGGGGTTAGGTCTACCTGAATTCCAAAAATACGATAATATTATAAACGCTAGTCGAATTATACAAATAACAAACTTTGAACCATTCAACAAAGCATGGTATCCACTATGGATTAAAATATATTACAATCACCTAATCTCATGGAATTTAAATCCTAAAGCAGTACCCTTTTTGAATTCCAAGATGTTAAAGTATTTTAAGGTCCACCCCATAATCATAAGAAACACACTAATATTTCAAAATCTGGTATCCTCCCTAAATCTTAAAGATACTTTGGTACTGGGACAACCAATACACCTTAACTCTAATATTAAACTAAATAATACTATGATAAACCTGAATCAGTACCCTAAAATAAAAAACATTACTATATGGGATCTCTATCAGGTTAAAAGCCTTTCAATTGAAAACATTAGGCAAAGATTTGAAGTAAATAAAAGTTATAACACATAATCAACCAATTAACATAACTGATTAACACAATGACTATAAATGTGAAAATAGATAACCAAGACATGCAGCTATATCAATAAATTATTAACCTGTCACTTTTGAGATCTAAAATGTTATCAAATACCTATAGATTAATAACAAAAATTAAATAACAAGATGCACTTCTATATTCAACATTTTGGGAACAGAAAAATAATAAGATCACTGTTGCACAAAAATCTGCTGCAATTGAGCTTGCTTTGAAACTAATCCTCCTCAAAAAACTAATTTACTCCCAAATTATGATTAATAACAATGCTTATCACACACCACTTTTTCTAAGTAAAATTAATCCCTCACACTCTCCTTATTGTACCATATGCTAAAACAGCATTGCAGACATTCTTCATATTTTTTGGACCTGCAAGAATTTTTACAAATTATGGTGTTCGTTAAGAGTCAAGTTAGAAAAAAAGGGATACACTAAATCGACCCTGTCATGGGAAATTGCAATTTTACATGTATTCCCTACCAATTTTTCCTATGAAAATAAACACATCATAGTCACACTGTGTGCAATGATGAAATCATACATAAGCCAAAATTGGTTAGATGGAAGTAAAATCACATGGGAAGATTTTAAAGGAATGGGTATAAAGTACGTATTAGTCAGTAAACTAATTACAAGAAGCCAAACAAAACTATTCTACTATCAGAAACATTGGAGAACGCTTATAGAAATCTTAGGACAAAACCTACAACATCAGTATTTTTCTATGTAAATAAGGGAAACTAAAGATATTTAGTATTGTAAAATGTTTACCCACAACAACAATGGGCAGGTCATGGTAATACATATAAGATGAACATTTAAGGTAACATCAATGTATATAGTGTATATAGTTAGTACAAGATATAACGTAAGTTAGGTAGGCTAGAATGTCTTGATGCAAGTGTTTTGTCAGATTTCAATATGTTGCATATTATCTCTGTGTAGTTTTCTGTTTTATAGCTCAATATGAACAGCTGGATTGTTAATTAATTTTGCATACTGTTAAACACTGATGGTTCATAGGTTCATAGGTAAGTACTAGGTTGGCATTTATAAACCCAGCCAGAATGCATTGGCTTTCACCACCCCCTTAGATTAGTTCTATGTGCCTCTGTCCAGCAGAGCCATTAGTTCTCTACGCCACTGTCCAGCAGAGCCACTGCAGTGATCCCCGGGGTAAATTTTATGTTTCCCATCCACCCATCAAGGTTTCTCTTGAAGAGTGTTAGTGAGGGGCTCTGCCTGAAGTATATTGGAATCCTGTTCCAAAGCATGGGGAGTCTCTGGGACATGAATCTATCCCTCCAGCATGTCCTATTTATCGTTGTGGTGAGGTTTATATCTCTAGAGTGTGTGGCTCTCCGGGATTTGTTTTTTTTTTTTTTTTAGGTGGAGCATGTCCATCAATTCTGGGTTGGACATGGCCTTGTATGTCAGGCAGAGATCACCTCTGAGTAAGTGGTATGCAACCGAGTACAGCTGGAGTTTCTAGAGTCAGGCTGCATAGGGCATCTGTTTGAGGCCAGTAATCCTCTTGGTGAGGTACTTTTGTGGTCTTTCCAACTGTTGCAGGTGTCTTGTAAGGTACATCCCAAATGAGGCGCTGTATTCTATGATGGGTCTAATGAGTGATGAGTAGAGAGGCACAATAACCTTTTTTGTTCTAGATGCGAACCCTTTTGTGATTAGGTGGGCCACATAGAAGGATTTTCTAACCCCTTTGGCAATATGATTATCAAAGGAGAGATTACTATCTACTTGGGTCCCCAGATCCCTTATTACATTTTCTGTATTCATGTTATATATACTTTATTAGGATTACTGCAACTTGATATTCCTAGTACCTGTTCTTATATTTTTCTGTGATATTATTTTCTTGTATTAAAATAAGAAGAAAAAAATGCAATAAAAATATATTTAAAAAAAAAGGAGGGGAAACAGACTTGGGGATAGGATAGTGTAGTCACAGCTGCAGTCTCTGCCAGATGAGACCCAAAGGGAGATTACTCATTACTTTGGGTACTGTCACCATTAGGTCCTGGCTCAGATGTTGGAACCAGTGCTGGAAAGAAATGCAGATCAACAAGCTGCAAGAAAAGGGTCTCCATTTGGTTGATTCAGGTATCCAATCTTCTGTCTGTAGCATCCTCCACAATGTTTGCCAGCTGACAATGGGTGACTACTGGTAGGTACAACTGTACCAACATTTGATGCAGTTAAACCTGAAGCAGATGGTACAGGTAGGGCAGAAGGTATGGAGGCAAGTGTGACAGGCTGGATCCAGATGTGCTGGGTGCTTCTGGAGATGAAAGGGAGATGGAGGTGCTGCTGTTGCCACCTGTCAGGTGATGACAGAAATGCTTGTGGAATGGATGCAGGCTGTTGTGCTCCTGCATGAAATAGTAAAAAAAATAGAGAGAACCAAAATAATAAAGGAAAATAAACGTATTTAAGATAGGATAGCAATGCAAGAGTGGGAGATAGTGAATTACAAATACAATGAAAAAATATCAGCTTACTGTGTGGAAAGCCTGTTAAAGTATGTAAATGAGATGAGGAAATGAACCAGCAGCCATCATGATATGCAGTTTGACAGATAGAGAATTAACATGATGGGCTATTTAGACAGGCAACTAGGAACTTCTACTCAGAGATGCAGCATTTTGATGTTTGAGAATAATGTACACATACAAAGAGCACATGCTGCTCAGATATGCATATTCCACTCATATATGATAGGCAAAGGAAATAACTTCTCTTTACTATTTAATCATGATGATTTTGCCAGTTTTTATCCACTCTTGAACCTGCTGCCTATAAGGGATTTCAGTTTGCCAGTACTTTTAAATGTGCTAGCAAAAGTGCATTAATGGGGGGTGGGTATGATTGCAAGGGTAAAACAATTAGTAGACTGCAGGATTGTTGGGCTGGATGGAAAACACAACCCTGAGTTCATATTCAGAGTACTGTTGTATGCTTTGCGTATAGAATAAAATGAGGTACGGCTGCTATCCAGAGGTCCCAGTTCCAGAAAAAAAAACAAACAATAGCGAAAATACAGGACGAGACCACCACTACTGCATGCATAAAAGTTCCAAGGTTTTATTAAAATAAATGAGCGCTTTCATGTGCTGAACACTGCACGCTTCTTCAGATTTCACTTTACCAATTGGTATACAGTTTTTAAATATACTAACTAATTCACTTTAATTAGAATCAATCAAGCAATATAATCAAATAAATAAAGTGATTCAAATAACCATAGTAACTATTAAGCATACTGCTAGCCTAGGCTATTCATGACAAACACTGTGCTAGCAAATACTGAAGCTTAATATAATATAATACATAAATTTTAAACTATAAATCATACATAAATCAAATATAATACATATAATAAATATAATAAAAATATATATATAAAATTTAAAAATAGTAATAAATTAATTCATGTAGAAATTATTAAATGTGGTGTTTACTAAATAGCTTAATATTTACGGGCAACTAACACCGGCTTAATACTAACAAATTGATTTAAGCCTGGTTCTAAATGTGCTCGTAGTTTAAAAATCCAACATAGTTCAATAGATTCTAAGTAGTTCTTATTATTCCCCCCTCTCTTATTTTTATTTACTATCTGTAATACCCTAAACTCAAAAGTATGATCTGAATAATTATTTACATGTTTTGCTAGGGCATTTATTTGATTATTTCTTCTTATATCATATAAGTGATTATACATCCTATCTTTTAACTTTCTGGAAGTCATACCTACATAGAATACTGGACAATGTACGCAAGTTGCCAGATAAATAAGATTTTCATCTTCGCAGTTTGCACAAAATTTTGGTATAAATCTATAATTAATAACAGGATGGACAAAATTTTGTTCCTTTAAAATAAATTATATATTATATATATATTTTATTATATTTATTATATGTATTATATTTGATTTATGTAAGATTTATAGTTTAAAATTTATGTATTATATTATATTAAGCTTCAGTATTTGCTAGCACAGTGTTTGTCATGAATAGACTAGGCTAGCAGTATGCTTAATAGTTACTATGGTTATTTGAATCACTTGATTTATTTGATTATATTGCTTGATTAATTCTAATTAAAGTGAATTAGTTAGTATATTTAAAAACTGTATACCAATTGGTAAAGTGAAATCTGAAGAAGCGTGCAGTGTTCAGCATGTGAAAGCGCTCATTTCATTTAATAAAACCTTGGAACTTTTATGTATGCAGTAGTGGTGGTCTCATCCTGTATTTTCGCTATTGTTTGTTTTTTTTTTTTCTGGAACTGGGACCTCTGGATAGCAGCCGTACCTCATTTTATTCTATATGCTTTGCATATGTGATATTAGTAGAGGTTCATGAGCAAGTACTAGGCTAGCTGCCCTTGTGGACTATTTTAAGCCTAGCCATTTTTTCTTGGTGAGAATCAAACCCTGTACTTCTTGTATATGCAGTAAACACCTTAACCAGTATGCAACTCCCAACCGTCACTCTTATACTCTTTAAGTAAATTTCAGGTACATGACCACTAGTTTAATCACAGTCAGGGGGGTACAGTGTGTGCACAGGACACAGAAATGTGACTACCATATCCTCAGGACAGACCATGGACACAGTCTCTATGTCTGTGGATGCCCTATCTACCCAGACATCAGACAGATGACAAGTTGCTGGAGACACTCTCTGCCAGGGGAATGTGCTCCCCAACAGACAGATGTCTGAATCTACCCAAACATCTCAGGGGCAGAGAGGTTCATGGGGGGGTGTTGCTAATGGAGTTTTCTGGAGACATGGTTACCTCCCACCCCTTGAGGTTGTTGTGTCAGTGGACACAACCCAACATATGTTCCTGGCCATTGTGGAGGCACAGGCTGGTGCTACCACAGCCATGGTGGATCGAGCAAGGGAGATCCAGGTATGCATTTGCGTCAGGGCTAGCCACCTGGTTTTGTGAACATTCATTCTAGATGATTATGACTATAGGGATACCTCTATCCCATGTGGAAAAATATAAAAAACAGAGGGCTATGAATGGATAGTTGGATGGATCCAGGGTGTGCATGCTGACCTCTGGGAGTGTATGCCCCATAAGTGTGATTCCTGAAATACATGTATGATTCCTTTGATAGACTAAATCACACACTGGACTGTGAAATGTCTTCCCAGGCTCCCCTGCCTAGGGGTGAGGGACTGTCTTCTGAGCTGGTCATCTGCTACATTCACAGATGCTATCCAGTGTGACCATGGACGTCTTATATCCTACTACCACAGTGCCAGCAGCACTTACACTGCAACAGAGAGGTTGCAGAATGGATGTCCTTTACTACAATATTTTAATTGAAGGAAATTGTTGAAATAAGAGAGTGGCCATCTGTGCATATGTAACAGAGAGATTTAATGTCACTGCAGTAGTAGACTCCTCCACTACTGAGCATTACAGAGCAAATATCACACGCAGGTACTGGCACAGGTGCTGACACAAGCACTGAATTAGGTGTCTGTGTCATAATAGAACTTATAAAACACTGGCAAACTACCATAGCCTGATGGTATGGAGCTCTTCACTTTCATGAAGAGATTTAGCCCTCTTCTAGAATATCTCCTTCACTTTCTCCATTTTGCTGCTTTTATCAGTTTTAAGAATTAATTCTTCTTATATTTCTTTTCTAAAATCATAAGCCATGTTTCTGTTTTTCTGTCCTGCTTTAAGTCATCTTAATCTGGTATTCTGCTTAAATATATCAATAAATCAGTTGTTTTTGAAGAAGCACACACACAGATGACACTGCATGGCTTAATTTATTCTGACATAAGTAAGGGAGAAATTAAAAAAGTGAGGAGTGATGTAGGCCATATATAGGATCTCCATGTCACCTATGCCATTACCTAGCTTGGCATGTGACCTATATTAGTTCCCCACAAGGAAGTCAGTCACTAAATGGAATTGTCCAGCCACTAAACTGGACGTAGAAAACTAGTAAATCTAGTTGCTTCCATTTACGGTTATAACATCTCTCCCTAACGATGGTCAGTAATTAATCATACACCATGTCTCTAGCATGTAGACAAAAAATGGAGACCTTGTAAAACAGCCAGACTCATGTCATGCTCAATCCTGTATAAATGAAGCCAGTACCACTGATTCTGAGGTATTAAGGAACATGAATATTAAAAAATAAGAAAAGCAAAAACAGTGTTTCTGTAGAGGAAAGCCCCCTGCATCCCCAATGAGAGCGTCCTGCCTCTATCTTGTGCATGACAGTTCTAT